>NW_015542377.1:532731-598073 GCF_001515605.1 Sinocyclocheilus anshuiensis
ATAAATAAATAAATATATATATATATATATATATATATATAAAGCACAATAACATTGATTAGGCGCAATGTAGCAGGCAATTGCTTCTGAAAATTACGGTCTCTTCTGCACTTAAAGGAATAAAGGAATTAAAGGAATAGTTCACCCAAAAATGAAAATTTGCTGAAAATTTACTTACCCCTGGGCCATCCAAGATGTAGATGAGTTTGTCTCTTCTTAAGAACAGACTTAAAGAAATGTAGCATTACATCACTTGTTCAACAATGGATCCTCTGCAGTGAATGGGTGCCATCAGAATGAGAGTCCAAACAGCTGATGAAACCATCACAATAATCCACAACATGATTCTAGTCCGTCAGGTAACTGTAACATGTGTCTGAGGAATTGGCAATAATTTAATCAATTAATTGCTGTTATTGCAGATAGAATTGAATTTATCAGAAGATTTAGAGATCGTAAAGGAGGTGGCGGGTTGTGGTGAGAAACAACAGACAGGCACAAAGTTAAATTTGAACTTGGAATGTAATTGTTCCTTTTGATATAAAGTGGAAATAATAAACAAAATAAAAGAAAGTAAATTACAATGTCATACAAACAATATACATACAATAAAGATCAACTATGAAAACTTCCCTTGAGTGCACTCTTCTTTTACCCCAAAAATATACACTTCATTTCAATGTCAGAAAGAAATAAAATAAAAAATAAAATAAATAACTTTTCTCTCAAAATATCACAGCTGTCCCAATAAGGACTTCGGTGTCAATCAAATGGATTATGGGTAACCATATACCATCAATAGTTCAATGTTCTGTAAAGTACTGATCAGTTTCTTCTCTTTTCCCGTCTCTTTCTTTTTTTTATTGTCAGTTCCCTCAAGGAAGGGAACTTAATTCTTTAGATTAGGATCGTCTTGCTTCATAAAGCAAGGCTGATAATTGAAGGAAAGGATATTGTCCTCTTCTTTATGATGTGTCGTAAGCTATGACCAGATGTTGACCCCTAAGTACAAAATTCAGCCTAAGTACAAAATTCATTTGGGATGAGACTTTTGCCAAACTACAGGCTCTTTTTAATCTTGCATGAGTTCTGTACCTGCTGAAGAGTGACGAGACATTGCAAGCTGCATTGCATAAACTGTTGTGTAATGCCTTGAGAGGTTGAACCCTGCATGTCTTGTAATCTCTTTTTAAGGGCAAAGAGCTCTTCTTCTTCCATAGGTTTATAACTGCCTTTGTGCTTTCTCTAAAGCACATCCCATGTTCATCTCTCTTAAGTGTCCATTAAATAATCCAGACTTTTGGCAAAAATGCTGAGTAATGGGCTTTTCAGGCTTGAATTTGTTGACATTTCTTGAAAACAGACAGGCACAAAGTTAAATTTGAACTTGGAATGTAATTGTTCCTTTTGATATAAAGTGGAAATAATAAACAAAATAAAAGAAAGTAAATTACAATGTCATACAAACAATATACATACAATAAAGATCAACTATGAAAACTTCCCTTGAGTGCACTCTTCTTTTACCCCAAAAATATACACTTCATTTCAATGTCAGAAAGAAATAAAATAAAAAATAAAATAAATAACTTTTCTCTCAAAATATCACAGCTGTCCCAATAAGGACTTCGGTGTCAATCAAATGGATTATGGGTAACCATATACCATCAATAGTTCAATGTTCTGTAAAGTACTGATCAGTTTCTTCTCTTTTCCCGTTCTTTTTTGTCAGTTCCCTCAAGGAAGGGAACTTAATAATTCTTTAGATTGGGATCGTCTTGCTTTCATAAAGCAAAGCTGATAATTGAAAGAAAGGATAGTGTCCTCTTCCTTATGATGTGTCGTCCTTTTTCCTCTGTAACAGATTTGGTTGGCTCACCATCAAATGTGAAGTTTCACAGGATGTCACAGAAGATCACATAAGTGCCACGAATCCATAGAATGAAGAAGAAAGAAAAAAAATAGAAAAAACACAAAGAAGGAAAAATGAATTCTAATACTTTCGTACACTTTTCGGAGGATTTTTAATCTGTATTTCTTTAAATTAGATCGCGAAAATCAGATGAAGTCTTTTCTTCTCCTCTTCTTCTTCTTCTTCTTCTTCTTCTTCTTCTTCCTCTTCTTCTTCATGATTTATGGTGGGTGGCATCCAACGTTAAGGTGCATTACCGCCACCTACTATACTGGAGTGTGGACCAGAGTGACTAACAGAACTTTATATAAAAAAAAAAAATAAAAAAAATTAATAATAAAAATAACAATTATACTTTATATTCTATTTATTAACCCAGTTTCCCTCAAGAATACAATTAAAGAATTATAATTTCCTGTTTGACCGAGTATTTGCTTTGCATCTAGTATCTCCTGTGGTGTCCTTCTGAATATTTCTCTTTCTATAATATATTTTTGGCAGTGACATAGAACATGTTCTACTGATTCCTCCTCCTGACAATACTCACACAGACCTGTTCTCTTTTCTTCTCTGTCAGGCTCGTCTCTTCTGTCATAACGCATGCTCGACGACACGCAGGGCGCGCAACGACAAAGAGCCCTCATTGGTCAATAACTAATCTTCTAAATAGGATAAATGGACTACTTTTTAAATGTTCTTTAATAACTTCTACACTTCTTTTCAACTTTTATTAGAGAAATATGATGTTACTAAACTGTGAATAAATTAAATAATTAGCTTCAATTACGCTTAATTTAACCGGGGTTACATAACATCTTGTGAAATGAAAAGCTGAGCATTTGTAATAAATCCATCAATACATATCAAGCACTCTGTAAAAGCAAAAGCAGTCCAAAACAGTACTAAACAAATATGTTGGTGGATTTTGATGGGGATGTAATTTTTCCACTCAAATAAGAATTATTATGATTTATGGACTATTTTGGCAAATTTTCATTTTTAGGTGTACTATTACTTTAATATGTTTGCCGCCACTTTTGAACATTTTCATTGTTTTTTCAGACACTAAAACACAGCTATAGCTATTTCAAGAAAGAGTCACGTCAGCACTTGACCATTTCACCTATGCTGTGTCACACGGATACGCTGTTTTCGTTCAGATCAAATCACAACAACGTAGGAAACAGATCCGGCATGACGCAGCTGACACAGAACAGCATACGCTGTTTACGTACAGCGGATACTCTCCAAAATGGCGCTACAGGGTGATGCGGAGACGAATTGTTGAATAAAGTCTTTTTTTTTTTCTTTTGTGCACAAAAAGTATTCTTGTAGCTTCGTAAAATTACGGTTGAACTACTGATGTCACATGTATTATTTTACAGATCTCCTTGCTACGACTCTGTACTTGGGAACATTTCAGTTGTATTGCTGTCTATGCAGGGTCAGACAGCTCTCAGATTCCATCAAAAATATCTTAATTTGTGTTCCGAAGATGAACGAAGGTCTTACGGGTTTGAAACGACATGAGGGTGAGTAATTAATGACAGAATTTTAATTTTTTGGTGAACTATCCCTTTAAGAGTGTGGTTGGTTCTGAGTGAAAAAAAAAACAGGTGAAGACAAAAAACAGGGAGTACAGAAAAGCGCAGCAATTATTATATTTCACCTGAGCCTTTGCGTTTCTGCACTCTGCCCTTCTAAAATATAAATTAAAATGAATTAAAACCACTCACTCCACTGGTGAAGTTCTTCTTTCAGCGATCACTGTTTCAGCCAACTTAGTATTATCGGCCTCTTGCAAGTGCTTGCTATTAAAAGGACAATTTCAAGACAATTCCAAAAAAAAACAAATCAGCAGAGGATGTTCAGGAAGATCTCTCAGCTCACACAAACAAGGGATTTGCACCTGTTGCATTTGTCTCCATGGATACATTTAATGCACCCTCAACAGGCACTGAATGTGTACAGACTAAGAAACACATTCATATCTCCACCTAATCATTTGCCTCTGTAGTACCATGGAAACATAGCGCTGAGGAAATGCAATTAAATTGCAAGAAAGCAGAGCATATCCATGAAATTTAGCAAATCTGTGGTAATTGAGTATGGCTTAACCTGTCAGATCACAGCCAGTGAGTGATGTTATTCTGTCATTTAAAACAAGATCCAGATCCAATGCATGCGTTTTAGCTTTTGTCAAGCAGACAGGAGTTGAATAAACAATATAAAATGTATCATCTGGCTACAGGTAGTCAAAAAAAAAAGAGAGAGAGAGCAAGCTCAATCAATAATAATAATAATAAAAAATTGCAGCTGACACAATTAGACTAGATTTTAGATTAGATCTTTTGGAATATTCTAATGTATAAATGTGACCCATGTGAGGCTTATATATATAGAGAGAGAGAGAGAGAGAGAGATAAAAATGGGCGGATCTAAATAATTATTTTTAGGGTGGCGTGAGGACTGAGGGGTGGCAACACCAAAGCAAACAAGCATTCAATCATCTATACTTAATCTATATCTATACAACATCTATACTACAATTAAAAACAAGATATAGCCACAAGCAACAATCATCAGGGTCCAAGCACCAATGGCCCATGAGCATGATTAGCGATCTAAATGAAATGAATCTCATAATGCGTGTTTTACAGGAAAGTGCAACTTGAATCTTCACTGAAAGTTAGGGTTTGATGAAACAAGTTACAACACACAGTTGTCAAAAAGGGCAACTGACTTTCAAAATAAATCACTCCCTCTTACTTTTTAAACGAGTAGCAAGAAATAGCCCTCTAAACATATTTACTGTCATAAGCTATGTGATCATAATATATGTGGTGGAAGTGTGGATTTATATTCAACATTTTATATTTAGACAAATTGCATGTCATAGGATGTCAATTTCAAATGAATGTAAAGATATAAATTTGCAGATCAAAAGTTTATCTGAATTTATCTCAAGGCTCTTTCATTTTTTATAATTTATTTCTATAATTATGTATAATAATGCTTGCAGTTTAAGTGTTTGTTTTATTATTCATACCACAATAGTAAATAAGTGTCTTGAAAAAGACAAATACAATTGTCTCTTCATTTTAAATGGATAGCAATATATTTAATCATGTCTGGCAACTTGAAAATGTTTCATTAAGGGTCTATAAAAATTTAATAAATATTGAATGATCTACATTTCACAGATTTCACTGTACACTAATTATATAAAACTATACTGTCAGTACACCGTACTTATACAAATGGACTAAATATATGGATTTATTTGCATTCAAAGAGATGGCAACTAATAGAAAAATATTTGGATGGAAAGATTCCTTATACTGTGCCCCTCTAGTAAGATGCTGGCTCCCTCTAGTGGACAACATTAATATATCTTCATCTTTCAGTTGAAATGTCTGTTAGTTTAGAATTTGCATCAAAAATTCATTACAGAGTAAATTCACCTTTGGTGCTTGGACCGTTAATAACAAAATATCAATATCCAGGCACCAGGACACTGTCTATTAAACACTCCACACATTGTAATGTCTAAAGTTGTAAAAGTAGGTCTACAATATAAAGCCTACAGAAAGAGTTTATTTATGTAGGCTACTTGGATGACATATAAATCACAAGTTTAGTGCATCAAGTTCTTATCCGAAGTAGGAATGTCTGTAGGTATAAGGGAAGGCCAGAACATGCAAGCAACCACCTAACCTGCAAGCTAAAAAAAAAAAAAACTTGTCAATTAGCCAACATAAAGTTTTCTTTTATTTTCCGTGATCGGGATCATTTTATTTTGTCGGATGGCATATATAATATACATAATGAATGGGCTAGTTGCATATTGCCGCAATCTTGGATTTCCGGTCGCGAGTGTGGTAGACACTTCCAGTTTTGCTAAACGCCAGTGCAGAGAGCCAGAGAAATCCAAATATTACCTTCTATATATGTTTACATGATTTATAATATCACTTAAAATGCAAGTAAAATCTACATTGCTATTATTACTATACTATATATGTTAAATGAGCCAGTGGCGTTTGTTTGGGTCAGGTGAATGAATGAAATACACTGATCCGTATACATTCATGAAATGAAAGTTGACTTGAATTCATGGTGCATACACATAATGTATTTTTTCATGTAAATGTACAAATGACTTATTTCTCAAAAATGTTTGTATTACATTGACTTTTTTTAACTGAAATACATGTGCCTTGTGATACATCAATTGATCTTCATAAATAGCCGTTTGTTAATTCAGTTTGTTCCATCAACATTTTCAAAACATATTTTAATCATTTACATTTAAACATAGTTGGCTTTGCATCAAACATATTTTTAGATTTTTAGATACAACCTTTACAAGGATTTTAGACCTGAATTGGTGGATACATTTTAAATGAACAATTAGATCAGTGTTGCTCCTTATCTGATTCTGATATAACTGAGGCAAGATAAATCTAATCTTCAAGTACAATGTTTGTAATATTATTAGACTTTTTTCATTTCATGCAAATATGTATGTTTAAGAGACAGGTTTAAGAGGTTTAAACTGCTGTTTTCCATCTTTGTCACTTTGGTGCAACATCTGGGTCAAAGTCAACAACCACCTTCTAGCCATGAGGAGAAGTTGAAAAACAAGACTGACAGTTACTACACCACCCTGGCTCTCTGATGAACTTTTCAAAGTGTACTTTGTTTTCATTATATCTCATGAAGATACTCTTGTCAGCTTCTGCACTTTCACACAAACTTATTTGGATGTTGGCAAAACAAAAGCGTAAAAGACATTTGTTAAATGATAATGTTGTTCTGCTTTCGTTGTTAAGGTTATATGCAAAGCTTATTACTGATCTCATTTGATGTTTATACCCTGGCAAAACTTTATTCTAAAGCATACTAACTTTTTATGAAATTCAAGGTACATTATCCGCCTAAAATTAAGAAGCTCCTTTGCATGGAAATATTAACTAACAAAAAGAATCACTGGGAAACATTACGCAATACTACAAAGAAAAGACGTAAACCAATTCACTTGTTCTCTCTTAATAATTATAGCAGTGAATATTTTGATGAGTCTTTACATCTCAATGCAGATAAACATTTGCCCCTTCCGTCTGTAAAAGCTTGATGGCACTGAATATAGAATAGAATAGTTTATGATAGGGAATAGCTCTTGTTTTTAAACATTTATGACCTAAATGCCTACATGACCGAATGAATATTAGTAAACTGATGTTACCAGCTTTTAGGCTTTCATGTCTTTACTCTCTTTCATCTCTTCCCTCTTTCCTTCTCTTACAGAGTTTCACAGATAGTTCACTGTTACACACAACCGTTCAAAATTATACACCTTGTTTTGGATAGCCTCTCTTACCACCATCACTTATCCAAGAAACTGAGCATGTCAGCCACGCCTACAGAACCCTTCATCTGTATTCCTCAAGGAAGCACCTGCTCCAGACAGGTCCCCTGAGGGGACACCTGTGCTCACTGCAACCCCCGAGGAAGCACCTGCTCTTGTCAGGTCCCATGAGGGAACACATGTTTCTTCTGCAACATCCCGAGGAAGCACCTTCTCCAGCCAGGACCGCACTGAGAAGAAAATAAACGATCCCTAAAAATATGAGGCAGTATCTAACAAGGGATTTTAACACCTTTGCCCTCAAGGCCTCCAAAGGCACCACCTCCACCTGCCAGGGCTCAAAAGGAGCACCTGTTCCCTCTGTGTCCCCTAAGGGAGCACCTGTGCTCACTGCTTCCCCCGAGGAAGCACCTGCTCTGGCCATGTCCCCTGAGGGAGCACCTGTTTCTTCTGCATCCTCCAAGGAAGCACCTGCTCCAGTCAAGGCCCTACTGAGGAGAAAATGAATAATCCCTAAAAATAAAAGGCAGTATCTGACAAGGAATGTCATTTTAACACCTTTGCCCTTAAGGCCTCCAAAGGGACCAGGACCACCACTTCTTGCCAGGGCCTCAAAAGGAGCACCTGTTCCCTCTGCTTCCCCTGAGGAATACCTGTTCCAACTGTGTCCCCTAAGGGAGCACCTGTGCTCACTGCGTCCCCCGAGGAAGCACCTGCTCTGGCCAGGTCACCTGAGGGAGCACCTGTTTCTGCTGCATCCTCCCAGGAAGCACTTGCTCCAGCCAAGGCCCTACTGAGGAGAAAATTCATGATCCTCAAAAATATGTGGCAGTATCTGACAAGGGATGTCATTTTAACACCTTTGCCCTTAAGGTCTCCAAAGGACCACCTCCTCCTGCCAGGGCCCCAAAAGGAGCACCAGTTTCCTCTGTTTCCCCTGAGTGAGTATCTGTTCCAACTATGTCCTCTGAGGAAGCACCTGCTCCAGCCAGCACCCCATTGAGGAGAAAATTAACAATCCCTGAAAATATGAGGCAATATCTGACAAGGGATGTCATTTTAACATCTTTGCCCTTAAGGCCTCCAAAGGGACCACCTCCACCTGCCAGGGCCCCAAAAGGACCACCTGTTCCCTCTGCTTCCCCTGAGGAAGTACCTGTTCCCACTATATCAGCTGAAGAAGCACCTGCTCCGGCCAAGTCCCCTGAGGGAGCACCTGTTTGCTCCACATCCCCCAAAGAAACACCTGCTTCAGACAGGTCTCATGAAAGAACACCTGTTTGCTCCACATCCCCTGAGGAAGCACCTGTTCCAGTCAGGTCTCCTGAGAGAGTACCTTTTCCTGCCACATCCTCCGGGGAATCACCTGCTCCAGCCAAAGTTCCCCTGAGGGAGTACCTCTGCCCGCTGCATCTCCCAAGGAAGCACCTGCTCTGGCCAGGTCCCCTGAGGGAGCACTTGGGCCCAACAGGTCCCCTAGGGAAACAGCTGTGCCCATCACGTCCCTTAAGAGAGCACCTGGACCCGCCGCACCCCATGGGGAGCACCTCAGAAAAGGTTCTGCCGATTGAGCACTGGAGCTTTGATAAGGCCCTCCTATCTCTCATTTTTACTTTTCAGTTTTATTCAGAAAATGTTCTTATTTTTAAATTTCGGTAGAAGTGATATGTTTTTAGATTTTGTCTAAGATGCACTCATTAAAACTGCTTGTGACTTAAATGATGCACATAAAAAAGAGAGTGTCGAAAAAGGTCCCATAGCCTCTCTAAGTTCCCAGCACACTGTGCCCATGGAGCACTGGAGATTCGGTAAATCTCTCATATCTATTATTTTTACATTTCATATTTATTTCTATTTAAAATTATTTTTATTATATTTAACATTATGTAGCAATATGTCTTTAGATTTTGTCTGAGAAGCTCTCATGCACATGTATTACATGATGATGTCGGTTTTTTCATCAGGACAATGCAGATGTGGTTCAGCCACCTCCATGCAAAAAAAAAAAAACAATGTGTGGGAAAAGACCCAAATGCCTCTGCAAGTTCCCAGCACACTTTGAGTAGAAGCAGTGCCTAAAGAGCACATGACCAAAGGTTTGTCCCTCCTGTTTTAGAATTATTCAAAAAATGAAATACTGTCTTCAACTAAGCTACTGTTTTCTCAGTCTCCTATTGAAATTATTTGTATTGTATTTCAGTACTTAATACTTTAATCTGTGATGAGTATCACACACTTATCAATTCATAGACCCCTCATGTATAAGCATTATATCTTTTCCCTCCTTTCAACTCATTAAACCTGATTTTGTCTGTTTTCTTAACAGGACAATATACGTCTATGCCAATGACATCCGATACCATCAAATGAAAGGAGGAACAAAATTTCACAGACAAAATCTCGACCTCGTAAAATTGTTATATTTTCAGCCAAGAGTATTTTTTAATTCTCATGACTAATGGGTAAAGAAAAGCATTTGGCAAAACACCCTAGAAAAGCAACTGGTTAATGGACAAAGAAAAAAAAGTTGCATTTAAAAACATTTCTTAAACATATCCATTAATTTGTCAGTTTAAAACGTCATTTATTTCCATTGATATGTTTGAATGATTAAATCATAAATTGTATAAATAAATAAAATAAAATAATTGTAATTAATTGTCATTTTATTTTTAAATGTCACTCTTAGTGTCAGTTCAGTAAAAACTGCATAGTGGGGGGAAAACAGTTGGTTAAACAAATGGGCAATTTATTTTCTATCATGGTTTGTGATTCAGTGTAGATGACATAGACCATTGGTTTTCTGATATACTCAATGCCCTCTTTATCAAATTCCCAAATTCATTTTACGCATCACTAGCTAATTGAAAGTAATTACATTATGGCATTTTTCACTCAACAGTATTGTGTTAGTGCATAAAAACAAAGATTTTGTTCCACCAAATGATTTGAGATATAAACAACTCATAAAATATTTTTTTTTTGTATTAATACAGTATTAGACAAAATAACTTCAAAATATAACAGGATATAACATACAAACACTAAAATTTATAACAATGATAATCTAAAGGTGGCCACCAATCAGCTCCCGCGCTCTTTCCCATTACTACCAGAAAACATGTCTAGTTTATGGTTCATATAACCTGTCTAGTTTAGATTTAATACTAGCTGATTCGTTCTTTGAGACCTCAGTACACTATTAGACTTCTGTCTCATTGGGCCCTTTATTAACATGCAATTCCCGCAGTTTTTACCTCAGCAGGAGTGAGTCATTGTTCCCCGCTCCTGTTCCCATCTCTCTCAAGACTGATTTCACAGCATCAACAATTCTACAAAACTTTTGGGAGGTTATTAACGACTAAAATTGATACCCGTTTCGCTACATGAGCGGAGAAGACTCAACATGATTGTTTTCTCAAATTAAATTAGCATTTTTGGTCACATTTTTTGATGGATTAAACAGTATTGGATTAGGAATGTTGAATGCTGATTTGTTATCTTTGGTTCTCATTTACTTCATCTGGATCGCAGCATGTTCTCCTGCCACTCAAAAGACAGGTGGATGTGCTTGAGGCTCAAGCAATTCTCCAAAGTGACTCATTGTAACTGTAATTATTCTTCTTGCTGTCATGACAAGAATGGATCACCACTCTAACAAATTACACAGCAAAATAAACTGCACTTGAGAGTCAGTTTACTAACAAGGACCACGCCACAACCATGCAGATAATACTTTATTATGATGAAGACAGGCTGAGAGGAAATAGGAAGGGAAAGGGTGTAATGATTCTCTGAACTGGCTGATCAGGGAATCTTGTCAAGGGAGACTCAGAGTGGGGGCTTCATCTCTATAGATAATATGTTGGGTTACTAGAAGACCCCCCTGGATGCAGCCTGTGGAATAAAATGCGGGATGTTAGAGATATAAGGAGAGGAGGGAGGAGGAAGGGGAGGAAGTGGGATGAATGGATGAGTTAGAGGGGGAAGGGTGGGTGGGAACGAGAAACTGAGACAAACGGTTCAGAGAAGGTCAGTTTTGCATAAATAGCTGACGGGGAACGAGCTGATTGGTTGAGGCGTGGCCCTGCTCCCGAACTTTAGTTAACTCATTAACTACATTTTCTTAACGTTCACTGCAGTGCGTTCAGTATTAAGTGGAAAATAATCTGGCTATTTTTAGAATAAAATAACAATTAGATTCCTTTGTAAAAATTGTATGATGATTCTATGATCATAGAATTTAAAATCTGTCCAATCCATTTTATCTCAAGTCAAACTGAAAAACAATTATATGAAGTTGCTGTTTAAATAGTCACCAAATAATGTATGTTGTAGTAAAAAATGCTCTGTGCATACAAATAATATGCAAAAGAGAGTAAACCTGAATAACTTACAAACCTCCCATAATGTGTGCATGATCTCAGTAACATTATGAGAGGTAATGATAACCGACTCTTTGAAGTGAATGAGCACTTCTTCCATTATCGTTCCATTACAGGAATTATACATACTTCAAGTGGATTGCACCTTTATCAAAGCGTTTTTGCTGGCTGGGGCAAAGATGAATGAGAATGTAACAATTTAGTAAATGACTCTTAAAGCAAGCTATTGCACTGAAAATAGCCCTTTTCACACTGCTCGTTGATTCCGGAAAATTGTCGGAAAAATATCCGGAGTGCCTTCTGTGTGAACGCAAACATGTTCCAGGATTGATCCCGGGAACGGTTCCAGAATGGGGACCTAGTAACTTTGCTGGGATCAGTCCCGGAAAGAGCCCTGTGTGAACAAAAGCCAGGACCAATGCCGTAAAGGGTGTGTGTCGAAGTGATGACGCACGTTATCATGCGACTTTTTTACCGGGTGTTTTGAAGGCAGATCAACGTTCACGACAAAAAAATACGTGCAAACTGTAATGAAGCAGAGTTCAGGGAGCTCCTCACAATCTCCTCACAAATATTAACAAATGTATTATAGATGGGAAATAGTGTGGCAACGACAGTTCATTATAATGTAAATCCTTGAATAACACTCCCTAAAGATGGATCATCCAATGGGAGTGTCCCTTTAAGGCATTCTTGTTTAATATACAGAGGATAAATAATAAATGAATTGCACCCATTAATATTTGCACATGCTTTTTGGGTTGTTTAGCACCTAATTCACTAAATAATTATGCAAATCAATATTTCAGTGCATTCAGCACCTGCTTAAGCTGAATTGTGGGTGGTTGGTGAAAAAGACAGGTTTTTGCACTGAAATGCCACGTGCAAAAACGGCACAACTCTTGAATAAATTCACCCCATAATTTGTAGAAAGTGGTGAAACCCTGCAAAAAGAAACTGCACTTTTTGCTCCACATGTTTAATGTGTTTCCTCTTGAGATAATTTTTCGCTGAAAGACTGTCAGCGAAAATAATTTCCATTTACCTCTGCATTTCAAATGTAGCTGTGAGAATTGATCTCCATATATATTGTACATAACGCATGTAAAACATTCAGAAATGGATTGCATTATCCCATTCGGACCTGTGCTGAGAAAAAGCTCTTAATTTGTAGTATTCCAGTGTTGTTCTACATGCTTGCATGATTTCATGTTATTGCTGTGGCGAGAATGGCAAAGGTTGCTGTGTTATGATTAATTTCAGTATGACAATTTATGTTCAAGTAAAAAAAAAAAGAAGTCTGGAACGACATACGAGTGAAATAATGATGACATGATTTTTGGGTGAACTATATTCAGTTGGAATTCTCAAATTGTTGTTTTAAACTAGGCTACACTAAAACCCCTCATCTCAAATACCTTGTGTAGTGGAAACCTACTTTGAACTCGTTTAACTAACATTTTAGAAGTAAATAAAAACATGTACGAGCAATCATCAACCAGTCTCTGTTATCCCGTTTCCACCGTAATGGTGCTGGATCTCATGCTCTGGGCTTGTGTTCGGCGGGAGAACTGCGAATCTCAGACCACCACCCTGAGTTTCACTCATAGCTGTGATTGGCTCCATAACCAGCCTATGAACAAACAGTGCACACCTCTAAGAACATATTTTAACATCCAAAGTAACGAGATTAAGTATTTTAGAAATAAAATGATTTATTTTATGCAATGCATCAGACGTTTCTAATGTTGCCACTCGAGAAGACTGATGCGACACTCGATCGTTTAGGTGACTGACATCGCGTCCCTGTATGTTGTGTCGCATAAAATAAAGAGTTACAGCACAGTTACGATTTTATAGATGAAATAAAACCAATGCAAACCTGTATTCGGCGGCTCCCTCCTGAAGAGGATGAAAAAGCCCGCTCACAGCAGGGTTGCCAGGTTTTCACAGCAAAACCCGCCCAATGGACCTTTTTCACATTTCCGGGTTTCTCAGCAGTAGAGGTCGTCATAGTTGGGTAAACTTCTATAGCAGTGAATGGAAGACTACCAAAAATTTATTTTTGCATTCCCATTTGCTCATAGCAAAGGAAAAACTCCATGATAGTGTTTTCATGACTTTCAAAAAAAGAAAAGAAAAGAAAAAAACACGTTTTTTGGCGGGGTTCCCCAGGTAATATTCACATTCCAGGGGCTTAATACCCGTCATTGGTGTGCATCTGACCAGCCACTAACACAAAAACTACCCAACACTGTTGAAAGAATGAAGAAATCAGCATTTTAGAGTGTACTGTAACTAAATTCAGTAAACCCCAATTAAATTTGATTTGTCAAATGAATCGCTTGCAGTTATAGCTAGCAGCAATGCACATTTGTATGCTAAATATGCTAACTTTATTTACTACATGTAACATGATGTTTGCAACAGAAACTCTTAAGGCCAATTCACACTGCACCAACAGACGCAGACAAACGGCAAAACACACATTCGTCTGGTGTACCCTTGTTACCACTTTGGTCAGCACTTGTTTTCGCCGATAGAGCAGGTTGAATCTGCGTTTATCGGTTCTTGGACTGTCTGAAAAGTGACGCAGCCTACTGTAATCTGGTGACTTTCGGCATTGGTCTGCATCTGTCAGTGCAGTGTGAACTGGCCTTTATAAACCCCAATTCAACAAAACATTAAACTCCCGTTTTATAATTGGCAATGTAATTAAGTTGTGACCAAATGTGTTACAATAACTCGGGGATCCTCAAATCTGGCCCACGGGATCCACTTTCCTGCACAGTTTAGCTCTAACCCTAATCAAACACACCTGAGCATGCTAATCAATGTCTTCAGGGTCATTAGAAAATCACAGGTAGGTGAGTTTGATTAGGGTTGGAGCTAAACTCTGCAGCGCATTGGCCCTCCAGGGCAAGATTTGAGGAACCCTGCAATAACTCATTTTAATTTCGTAAAACCGAGCAAGTAGCAAAAGTATTTTTGTGTGTATGTGACTGTGATGTATGAAAAATCATTCAAACCAACCAGCTTCCTCTTCATCCTTTGCCCATTACAGATACTCATTTTCACAGAAGCTTTTCAGTGACCTTTATCAAAGCTACTGCCGAGAGTCTGAAGACATATGTTAAATACAGCAGTTCTTGAAGCTCAGTCCTGACTCTGCTGACCTTTTAATAAGAATGTGTTTGAAAACCCTCCAGCACTCATTTCTAAATGGCCTGTTCACCCATATTTGACAATAGCTATGACTAGGAAATACTGTCCTTGATCATATGTATGATTAGGTCCTTAAAATAACCTCGAATTAACCCAGATGTGAGGCTGACTGGCAAACAGTGCTCTGTGTTCCTAGGCTGTCAAAGCAATGTTCAGAGCCATACCTCTCATTCACTGCTGATACATTACTCTGGCTGCATTTGAAGTATAAAGGCATCAAAAGCAATCTGGGTGATTAAATTGCAAGGCTTAAAGGATGCGAAACACACACAAAAACAAAAACATCTGAATGCTGATGATGTGATCCAGAGCTATATCTGTAATTCACACCAGCACCGTGCATCTGTTTCTGTTATTTCCCACCAGGATCAGATAGAGGACCGGTAGCTGCTGGAATTTGAACATAAAGCAAACATTAGGTGGATTTTTGCTGATAAAGCAGATTTTCAGATGCTTTTTTCATACAACCCTTCCACAGAAATTGTAGGTACACACAGCCATTAAGAACAATACATTTGCATTAGTGGTTTCGTTATGGAAAAAAAACTTGCATTATGATAAAATAATGAATGTTGCCACATTTTCATTGTACAACAATGAAATGTGTTCACATTATCTATTTATATTCTAGTCATCTCTCATACAGAAATGTGTTTCCATTTTGACAACTTCCTGGAGGCCTATTGAGACTTCTCTCTCTCCTTCAAGAGCTAACATTAGAAGCGGACGCTACATGTGGATCACTGGGTTCTTTGGGTTTTTAAAGCCATCCCCTTTGTGTAACAAAACATACAGACTAATTATACTTGCAGGATAACTGCAACATAATGATATTAAAGTTTATAATTTTCAGACTAAAATTTCTAACACTAACTCAACTTTGCATTCAAGCTACATTTCATGAATTCAACACTGTCCTTCAAACTGTACTCAGTTTACTTTTTCTTTTCTAGAAGGTCTGCATATCAATTTCCTGTCATCATAAACCCTTAAAATCCCATAGATTTCCTTTGAAAATTTCTGACTGTAACAGCATCTACAGTCTATTTATCTGTCTGTCACTTTTAAAGGCTGTTAAAACTTAAAGGCAAAGCTTGACACACTGTTATTGCTATGGGTGCACTGATATTAACAATTTTGCCAATATCTAAGCCAATTTGTTTGGCCAATAAATGGCTGATATTACAGTTTTTCTCATTTGCTTTATCTAATTTTTCTTAGCATTTCTTAACATTCTGTTAACCGTAAGTCTTGTTTTATGGGACATTACAACTCTATTGCATGTCTACATGTCACAATATACATACACAGAAAATGTAACTCATCCAAAACATTTATTTCATGATTCAAAACCTATAGCTATTGTGTCAGTAAATTGGCCAATGCCACCAAAATGAAAAGTTTTGTCTGTCTGAATGCTGTTTTGTGAACGTTTTCCGTGAAATACTTTTATTATTGTAACAATGCATTGCATATAAACAAAACATTCCATGTCACAGATATTTATAGAATATAAATGTCTGACAGATTTTGATATTTGAAAGGATAATTACGTGATGGCTCACACAATTAAATAATGTTTAGAAACTGTGAAGAGTATGACAGTTTCACTGAGAATTAACTCAGTTTTGATCAGCAAACCAGTTTTGTACACATTTCAAAACACATGCAATCTGCTTATATAATTAATACATTTAAATTTGGTGTAATGCTCAGTGAACATTGAACTAAGAATTTCTTTCCACTGGCAGAATCAGGACTAATATACCAGCTAATGTCATCTGAGCGACTGGAAACAAGACAATAATTATAACTGTAACACTGGATGGGACTTGCATGGGGAAAGGGGACAAAAATAGTTCTGATGAAAAATCAGTGTGCCTGTTTTGATGAAAAAGCTTTCTGTTCTGATTAGTAACAGTCAGCTGCCTGACAAATAGGGGGTTTATCTGTTTTACTGTTATCACAGTGGACAGATCCAAATGTAAATCAGCAAATAACATTTTATAGTTTCACAGATCCGATGCAATGCTTCATAATAGCAAATGTCTTGATGAAAAAGTGGTAAAATAATATGATATGCTGAATGTGTGGACATGTCTAAAAGCTTGAATAGTTTCACACAAGTCTCTGTGGACACTAATCTGTCTTCTCTTTTAGACTATAGCTGCATGCAATATGATTGGTCTTTGCTGCTCGATAACTCCAGGTAACGAGCTGTCTAATAGAGAAGTCACAGTGTGCTTATCTTCCAGCTGCAACACTCTCTTTTAATGAGCTTTACCTAATTTCCTGCTCCCATTTAGCCACTGCAAGCCCTTTTCACACACTCTATTTCCTGTTCAGCTCCATTTCCAGTCAACATTAGAGCTAATTCTAGCATCATTTCTCCCTGGAAGAGAGAAGTGTAAATGATAATGGATAATTTGGTCATTTTGTCAACGATAACTTACCCAAATTGATATAAGTTGTGTGCAAAAGATACATACAAGAAAAACTTTGAATTGTTCATGTCAGACCCGGACCTTCTGCTCAGGATTCGAAGAGTCACACTGAGTCTCACACTGGCCGTGTAACAGCTGTTATTCAGCTCTAGTATTCCCTCAAACAGTATGAATAGTCTTTATTCTCCATTCACTCAAAAAGAAAATTATTTCATGGGGTTAACAGCAAAAAAGGCACACGTGTGGCCAAAACTGAGTGCAACCGACTGGCTAATTTCTCATTAAAATCTCCATATTTCTTTCTTGTTTATCTATAAGCCAGTCATAGCAGTCAAAGTGTGGGTGGTTGCTAGGGTGTTTTTTGTAGTTGTGAGGGCATTGCTAGACATTTTCTAGGGTCTTCTGGGTGGATGCTGGATTATTAGGGTAGATGTTTATTAGGGTGTGTTGGGTGCTTGCTAAGCAGTTCCTAGGGTGTTCTGGGTGGTTGCTAAGTGGTTGTTATGGTATTCTGTGGGGTTGTAAGGGCGTAGCCATTTGGTGGGGTGTTCTGAGTAGTAACTATGTGGTTTCTTGGATTTTCTGAGTGGGTGCTAGGGTGTTCTGGGTGATTGCTAGGCAGATGTTAGGGTGTTGCTATGCAGTTGCTAGGGCATTTTGTGTGGTTGCTTTGTGGTTTCTAGGGTGTTGCTTTGTAGGTACCTGTTACTTAGTATGATCTGGCTGGTTACGGGTGTTCTGGGCGGTTGCTAGGCAGATGTTAGAGTGTTGCTTTGAAGTTGCTAGGGCATTCTGTATGGTTGCTTGGCAGTTGCTAGGGCATTGCTTTGTAGTTATTCGGGTGTTTCTAGTATGTTCTGGGTGGTTACGAGGGGGTTGCTATGCAGTTGCTAGAACGTTCTGGGTGGTTGCTATGGTGTTCTGAATGGTAGCTAGGCTGTTGCTAGGGTGTCCTGGGTGGTTGCTAGGTAGTTGCAGAAAGATAGATAGATTCTCTTCAATCTTGCATGTTTTAAAATATCCCAAAAGCAATTACATTTTTTGACGTGATATGATGTTAAAGAGATGACCACACTGAATAACAGGGTGCAAATCACAGTTTCCTGGGAACTGGTAATGCGATTGTTTGTCTTTTGTCTACTTTTATGTTGTTTTTCCAAGAAAGTATCTGAACAGCTGCAGCTCTGACATCATAAAACAGCATTACATGTGTGAGGCTGGGTTCAGCACTGTCTTTTATGTAATGGCCTCAGTGCTCTGAACTGTCATGATAACAACCTCAAAAGCAAATCTCAGTTCAAAGAACTGGAATAACATGAAACTTTCAAATGAAACATATTTATTGAAAACAGCAGATGATGAAATTTACTGAATGTAATTCTTAAAAGAGTATACTGCTTAAAAATAGATCAGTTAGTCAATGTAAATATGTAGTAAAACATGCACTGCTTATTTTATATGAAGTGTATAGAGGATGAAAGCAGGCTTATGTGCCCCTCCAGGGCCTTTTCAGCTGGAGGACTGTTAAAAAAAATGGAGAGTTACTATGTGGTATACGTCAGGCCTGTCTCAATTTTTATGTGCATTCTTATCACACCACCTTTGAAATGAGGCCTAATCATGCATTAAAGAACAGCTCGAGTCTAAGTTTGTCGAGTGATGAGTTTGTGGTGTAGAGGATCTCTGCTTCTGTCTTTCATATGACATCATTCTCCATCACTAATTCAACTGACACTGACCAGAACAACATTTGACACTTGACAGAATTTCAGTAAGAGAACATTTAGCTCAATGCAAAGCTCAGCTGCTTGAAAAATAATAAAAATGTGAGAGTGTACTTTCTGGCAAAATGTCTCATTGGAGGAGTTTTCCTGACCATTAAAAATGTTTTTTTAACCTATCGATCAGGAACTTTTAAACTTCATAGTGTTTGTGTAATATTTATGCCAGTTTGTAAGTCTAAGAACATGCATCTTCTCTTTTAAATGCAGTGTGTACAGTCCTATTTGTGGTCAAGCAGTCTCACTGAAAGATGCAATGTCAAATGTAGTATTTGTAAGGGAAAAATTACATCCATGCACAAGTATATTTCAAGTTGCTGGGAGAAGCAGAGACAGCAATTTATGTAATAGATTGCATGGGATTTTGCAGACCACTGCAGAGACATACGATTTACTGTTAATATAAGGGCTTTCTGCTCCTAGTTTCTCATCCTTCAATCTTGGCTGTGATATCTCTGAAACAGCAGACCTGTGTTTGATGAAGGATCATATATTATCGTACATTGTAATATAATTTTTTTTTTTTTTGATGAATGATTAAGAGTCCATGAACTTCCAGTAATTACTTATTCGTGATTTCTTTTGAAACTATTGCACTGAACATTGCTTGTATTACCGCACCGCCCCCTGGTCACACTCTGCCATTACAAGTCCTCTCTGCATAATATAATAATATAATATAATATAATATAATATAATATAATATAATAAAGTGCTTGTAGTGTAGCGCTGAGCAGAGCAGAGACATGGGGAGTACATTTTGTAATACAGATATCTGTGGTTTTACATGACCACTCTCTTCAGTCACAAGGAGAGCATTTTGAGACTTGTTCATAAATTGCACAGATAGATATAGCCGTCATTATTTCCTGTGCTGGTTTTTGCTTAGCCACAGGGCTTCTTTTAGACATATAATTTGCACAGAGCTTTCATAATATAGTAAACTGCTAAACATCTTTTACAGACTATGTGTGTTGTGAAGAGAAACTGATTTGCAAATTCTTCTGTTAACACAGCTTGGCTCTGTTGACATATGACATATGAGTTTTACAACAACAACAATAATGATGATGATAATAATGATATATAGGCCAACATCTCTGCCCTGCTCTGAACAACATTACAAGCACGCAGTTTATATTAAGATGTGCCTTTCTATTATTGTGTTAATATTAAGAAAAAATATATAACTTGTAGAGAATTTTATTTTATTTTGAAATATATCGTAAAGTATAAAATGGAGTACGTTCAAAGATGGTTAACCCATTGAAGGGCTCATTAGTCTATATGCTCCAGCATCTTTTTGTCTGAACTACTTAGCTGCGTGTTTATCACAATTCAAATTCAATTCAAAATATTTTATATAAAGATAACAATCTGAACGTACACCGGCCTCCTTTATAGTCCACTATCCATAAATGGAGCGTTATTCATCTGAATTGTATTTATATGTTATCCTGTCAGTTCCACATGAAGTGCCTTATTTATTCCATAGCAAATATAGTACAGATAACTTTTATGTCACACACGCGCTTCCGTTCTGCTGCGTTCGAAGGACGTTTGAGGGGTTGCCATCGGTGACGCGTCCCTACGCAACCAAACCCCGCCCTGGTTCTCGCATCTCCGCTATGATTGGTGCATTTAATCCAGGCCTTCGAAAATTCGCAAGATGATTGGTCGAACCAGCTGTCAGTCTCCCACAAAAATCTATTTACAGTAGGTTGTGAGCGGATCAAGTGTATCCGTTCAGATTAAAGCTGGATCTCACTGAAACTAAAAGCCTTTCGAGGTCGATTTTGTGTAGTTTACAAGCTGTTTTGTCCGATATTTATTAGTTATTCCTCGACGGAACGTTTTAATTCGCCTATTTTCTTCTGCTGAAGCTGAAGATCGAGGGAAAAGATGTCTTCGGAAGAAGACAGAGCGAAGGAGATTCTAAAGGGGTTTAAACTGTATCCTTAAGTGATGATGGGACAGATTAGCCACCTAGCTTCAAACCTCAAACTCGCACAACTTTGCATCTTTATTCAGGTGTTAATCTGGAATAAGTAATTGATTTAACGGTTATGAAACCAGGACTTTAGTATCAATTGATGCTGTAAGAGATGCTGGTTACAGTTAGCAGGACAAACTGGGAGGTGAAGTAGTGTCATATTATGTTATGCTTTCTTGGTCATTATGACTGAGACTTGATTTCAGTTTCAACAATATCCATCTATAAATCCAAATGCCTTTTATCTGAACAAACAAACTACAGGCTTTTTTTTTGTCTGTGGTGGCAGTCTGTCTGTCGACTCATTTTGGATGTATCGACACTTTTAAACATCCAATTGAGTTTTTAAACTGTTCTCCTTAAGTTTTGTTGCGGTATATATGAGAAGTTTATTTGCTATGTAGTGTGTGAATGAATAGATGGTGTAATTTCTCTAATCCAGATTACGTCTGTGTTATTCTATAAACTGTACAAATATACATGTTTTTGTTAATGTGCATACCTGGATTCATGAGTTACTGGCATATGAATTGTAATTTACTAGTGCAGTTAATCATATCGAAGTAATTTCAAAGCAGTCTGGTGGTGTTTATTAGATTATAGACACTTTCAGGTAAAATTCCCACTAAGTTTTACATTTATTTGAGCATATCAGCATCAGTAACTAACTGTGGGATGTTGCTATTTCCTTCAGATGAACGTTTGGCTAATGTTCACATGGGCTTCAGGATACTATGTGACTATCAGGCACCTGATTCTTGGGATCAGGTGCATTAGACAGGTGAAATCTCCTCACACAGTTTGTGCCTGCCATCACGATTACATAACATTGGCTAGTGTTTCTATAATAGGCTCTGTAAATCTGACGAGAATAATCACACTAGCACCAGAACCCTCTGATGGGGTGAAAATGGCCACGTCTGGAACATTTGGACTGCCTTGTGTCAGTCCTGATGTACACTGTTTTACAAATATTTCTTCATGTAGACATGGGTCTACCCTGTGTGACCTTCTCTGGGAAAGCAAGGGTTTGTCTTACAGGCTGGTAATTCTTAAATCCTTGATTTGAAAGGACAGGGATTTGCTGCCTTATGCTCCTCACATCCAACTGCTTTGAGGCAAAGCTGTGGAAAATGATTAAAACTTATAAATGTTTGTCTTTTAATGAAAGGTTTGTGAATGATGGTGTTGAAAGTCTGTAAGGAAATATTTTGGATTTACACTATTGTTCAAAACATTTGGGGTCATGAAGTTTAAAAAAAAAATTAATACTTTTATTCAGCAAAGCTACAAATTACAAAGCAAAGTATTACATTTCTCAAAACTGACAGTATAAATGCTACAAAATAACTTTTTTGAACTCTCTGTTTATCAAAGAATCCCAAAGAAATGCATTTTGGTTTCTACAAAAAATATTAAGCAGCGCAACTGTTTTTAGCAATGTTAATAATAAGAAATGTTTCTTGAGCACCAAATCAGCATATTAGAAAGATTTCTGAAGGATCACGTGGCACTGAAGACAGGAGTAATGGCTGCTCAAAATTCAGCTTTGCCATCACAGGAATAAATAACATTTTAATAATATTTCACAACATTACTGCTTTTACTATATTTTTGTTTAAATAAATGCAGCCTTGTTGAGCAGAAGAGACGTCTTTCAAAAACACCCCCAAACTTTTGAACGGTAGTGTACGGTAGAGTGTATGGATAAAACATTCAGCTTTCATTTTAGGTAGAATATTGAAACTTTGTACTGTAGTAGTTGTTCAGAGTAAACTGGAGCACGGGCTGATATGCCATAGATATCACTACCTATTTAGAAACATGCTTTTATGCATAATGTATATTATTGCATTGGCCCTGCACATAATTTTAGAGCTCAGCTTTTTTTTTTAACTAAATTTGTGTCATCTTAGTATAGCACAGCTCTTTGTAGCAGCATGAATCTGGTAAAATGTAGTTACGCAGCACAAATGGATTTTCAAAGGCTGGTCAATGCAATTTTATCTCCAAGCTTCATCATATTTGCCCTGTGTAGTTTTTTTTTTTTTTTGCCCCAGAGGTTACTACTGTGTGCAAAGCACCATACCCTTGAGTGGCTACAAAAAAAAAACCCACTGACTTAAATGATGAAAAAGGCAGATATTGTATTATGTGCCAAACTATGTTTGTTAGAAGCATGTAGAGATTTTGAAGGTGTGTGAATTTTGTGTGCTTGCCATGTCTTTCAAGGCTAGTTTTCTGTTCCTCTTCCAGGAACACAGTACTGTGTGTGTATTTTTTGGTAAATCGTTAGACTAACATAGCCTTCACTGCCAACATTTTTAATAGGACAAAATGTGATGCGTTTGATGTACAGATTTTTTTTATGTTATTATTATTACTATTAAACTACACAGTTACTGTAGCTCTTTTGCACCAGTAACAACAGACTGGAAATGGCAACAATATGCAACAATGGATGACTTTTTAAAAATGAATGTGGCTTCCATGAAAGCATTGGCGCCGAAGGGACTAATTACCTCGACAGTGACAGTGTTTGTGAGTAAAAGGGCCTCTCCCCTGCGACTCTCTCGGTGTGCTCAGCAGGTGAGATCCCACGGACATCTGTCACCAATAATCTCAAATGCAGTCGCCTGGTACATCAGATACAGAGCCTGACACTTTAAGGGCATAGTTACTCATTTTTAGTATCTTCAGCTGTTGGAATCTAAATTCAGGGTGAAATATATCACAGGATATAGCACATAAAATTGATTGGAAATACAAGAATCCCTTACTAAGTCTGGAATTTGCTTAATTGATGTTTAAGCACATTAATATGAGTGTAAAATGTAGTTATTTTTGTAGTCTATACATTGTGTATGAAGATATGGGATCTGTTCAGCAAAGTTAACATTGAATAATTTAATTTGGTTCAGTTTGGTCATTTTGTAAAAGGAATATATATAGATCAGCTTCTTGGCTGGACTGAGAATGAATCCTGGGTCATGCTTCTAGTTATTTGTGTCTTGGGATTCATTTCAAGTAATTTAATGCTTCAGAATAGTTCCATATAAAATCGAGTCTCCATAAGAAAGAGAAGAACTAAATAATAAATAAGAAAATAACAAATAAAATAATATATTATATTGATATAATTAATATAAATAAATCATTTTATTATGGCTGCAGTGTCGGTAATATTTTCTTTTTTGATGAAGGATTTTTATGATAAGCCCTTTTTATTCCTTCAGGAACAATTTAGGGATTTGCATTTGTTAAGGAGCATTTATGTGTCACTATTAATGCTTGAAAGGTAGATTAGGATTAGTAATACATGTAGCACACTTATGCAGCCCTGACTGAGGTCTCATAGGGTTGGTAACTAGGGCCTGTAATGACACATGCAGCCTTGTGTGAGTGTGCTTTAGCAGCCTGAAAGGCTCATACAGGTGGTCTGAAGATGAAGAGGTCAGATGTCATTGACACAGAGTACAGGACATTGTCACAAACCATTGTTTAACAGACAGATCAGGCTGTTTTTAGACTTCAAGTGTGGTCTGTCTCTGTTAGCTTTGCTGGTATTGTTTGCATTTGTGATTTATAACAAATTGCTGCTCAATGTAATAATTAGATAGAAACTCTTGAATTTAGACATCATTGAATAGTTCACCCATCATGTGTTTAGAAAAATACTCACTTTCTTCCGTGGAACATAAAAAGAACGAGCAAGATATTTAGTGAATTTAAACTTAAAGTCACCATGAAATCAAAATGGAAAATTCTTATTTTTTAATGGAATACTGTAGTTTATTATAAATAATTTATCTGTGCACTTCATTATTGTTTTTAAATTCATGTGCCCTCGTAATCTTTAATCAAAAACGTTAACCTCCCCTCCCCCTCAAAACGACTCATCTTCTCTTCCGGTCACGAGCTATGGCGCAAGGGCGGAGCTAGTGACGTGAGGGGTAAACACTGGGGTAAACGACAGCGGGTAAAGCTGAAGCTGATGCTTCACTTTATAGCACTGACACTAGTCATGAGGGAGTACGTTACCCCTAAACATTGAAAAGATATTAGGATATTACGACATTACTCTTAGGACATCGCAAACTAATTTTTTTCATGAATATGACTTAACCTGATGGAGGACGTGCTCAGTCATTCAGGCAGTCTCTCTCTCTCTCTCGCGTGCGCGCGCTGTTTAGGCATGTTTTGTGCCGTTGATCGTCGTCGTCATCCTTAATAAATAAAACCTTTATTCATGCTTGGGTGTAGGCTGTGAATTCAGAAAGAAATCCCCCACCACTAACTGCAAACTGGCATTCAGATCTGCCTCCATTTTGTTAGCAACGCCCCAGCTTCCAACGATCCAATCAATTCCCGAAGGACAAATCAAGTCCCGCCCTCTCATTTCAGATGCCGTTTCACTCGGATATACGTCACAGTAGAGAAGAAAAGACAATCATCTTTATTCAGGTGTTAATCTGGAATAAGTAATTGATTTAACGGTTATGAAACCAGGACTTTAGTATCAATTGATGCTGTAAGAGATGCTGGTTACAGTTAGCAGGACAAACTGGGAGGTGAAGTAGTGTCATATTATGTTATGCTTTCTTGGTCATTATGACTGAGACTTGATTTCAGTTTCAACAATATCCATCTATAAATCCAAATGCCTTTTATCTGAACAAACAAACTACAGGCTTTTTTTTTGTCTGTGGTGGCAGTCTGTCTGTCGACTCATTTTGGATGTATCGACACTTTTAAACATCCAATTGAGTTTTTAAACTGTTCTCCTTAAGTTTTGTTGCGGTATATATGAGAAGTTTATTTGCTATGTAGTGTGTGAATGAATAGATGGTGTAATTTCTCTAATCCAGATTACGTCTGTGTTATTCTATAAACTGTACAAATATACATGTTTTTGTTAATGTGCATACCTGGATTCATGAGTTACTGGCATATGAATTGTAATTTACTAGTGCAGTTAATCATATCGAAGTAATTTCAAAGCAGTCTGGTGGTGTTTATTAGATTATAGACACTTTCAGGTAAAATTCCCACTAAGTTTTACATTTATTTGAGCATATCAGCATCAGTAACTAACTGTGGGATGTTGCTATTTCCTTCAGATGAACGTTTGGCTAATGTTCACATGGGCTTCAGGATACTATGTGACTATCAGGCACCTGATTCTTGGGATCAGGTGCATTAGACAGGTGAAATCTCCTCACACAGTTTGTGCCTGCCATCACGATTACATAACATTGGCTAGTGTTTCTATAATAGGCTCTGTAAATCTGACGAGAATAATCACACTAGCACCAGAACCCTCTGATGGGGTGAAAATGGCCACGTCTGGAACATTTGGACTGCCTTGTGTCAGTCCTGATGTACACTGTTTTACAAATATTTCTTCATGTAGACATGGGTCTACCCTGTGTGACCTTCTCTGGGAAAGCAAGGGTTTGTCTTACAGGCTGGTAATTCTTAAATCCTTGATTTGAAAGGACAGGGATTTGCTGCCTTATGCTCCTCACATCCAACTGCTTTGAGGCAAAGCTGTGGAAAATGATTAAAACTTATAAATGTTTGTCTTTTAATGAAAGGTTTGTGAATGATGGTGTTGAAAGTCTGTAAGGAAATATTTTGGATTTACACTATTGTTCAAAACATTTGGGGTCATGAAGTTTAAAAAAAAAATTAATACTTTTATTCAGCAAAGCTACAAATTACAAAGCAAAGTATTACATTTCTCAAAACTGACAGTATAAATGCTACAAAATAACTTTTTTGAACTCTCTGTTTATCAAAGAATCCCAAAGAAATGCATTTTGGTTTCTACAAAAAATATTAAGCAGCGCAACTGTTTTTAGCAATGTTAATAATAAGAAATGTTTCTTGAGCACCAAATCAGCATATTAGAAAGATTTCTGAAGGATCACGTGGCACTGAAGACAGGAGTAATGGCTGCTCAAAATTCAGCTTTGCCATCACAGGAATAAATAACATTTTAATAATATTTCACAACATTACTGCTTTTACTATATTTTTGTTTAAATAAATGCAGCCTTGTTGAGCAGAAGAGACGTCTTTCAAAAACACCCCCAAACTTTTGAACGGTAGTGTACGGTAGAGTGTATGGATAAAACATTCAGCTTTCATTTTAGGTAGAATATTGAAACTTTGTACTGTAGTAGTTGTTCAGAGTAAACTGGAGCACGGGCTGATATGCCATAGATATCACTACCTATTTAGAAACATGCTTTTATGCATAATGTATATTATTGCATTGGCCCTGCACATAATTTTAGAGCTCAGCTTTTTTTTTTAACTAAATTTGTGTCATCTTAGTATAGCACAGCTCTTTGTAGCAGCATGAATCTGGTAAAATGTAGTTACGCAGCACAAATGGATTTTCAAAGGCTGGTCAATGCAATTTTATCTCCAAGCTTCATCATATTTGCCCTGTGTAGTTTTTTTTTTTTTTTGCCCCAGAGGTTACTACTGTGTGCAAAGCACCATACCCTTGAGTGGCTACAAAAAAAAAACCCACTGACTTAAATGATGAAAAAGGCAGATATTGTATTATGTGCCAAACTATGTTTGTTAGAAGCATGTAGAGATTTTGAAGGTGTGTGAATTTTGTGTGCTTGCCATGTCTTTCAAGGCTAGTTTTCTGTTCCTCTTCCAGGAACACAGTACTGTGTGTGTATTTTTTGGTAAATCGTTAGACTAACATAGCCTTCACTGCCAACATTTTTAATAGGACAAAATGTGATGCGTTTGATGTACAGATTTTTTTTATGTTATTATTATTACTATTAAACTACACAGTTACTGTAGCTCTTTTGCACCAGTAACAACAGACTGGAAATGGCAACAATATGCAACAATGGATGACTTTTTAAAAATGAATGTGGCTTCCATGAAAGCATTGGCGCCGAAGGGACTAATTACCTCGACAGTGACAGTGTTTGTGAGTAAAAGGGCCTCTCCCCTGCGACTCTCTCGGTGTGCTCAGCAGGTGAGATCCCACGGACATCTGTCACCAATAATCTCAAATGCAGTCGCCTGGTACATCAGATACAGAGCCTGACACTTTAAGGGCATAGTTACTCATTTTTAGTATCTTCAGCTGTTGGAATCTAAATTCAGGGTGAAATATATCACAGGATATAGCACATAAAATTGATTGGAAATACAAGAATCCCTTACTAAGTCTGGAATTTGCTTAATTGATGTTTAAGCACATTAATATGAGTGTAAAATGTAGTTATTTTTGTAGTCTATACATTGTGTATGAAGATATGGGATCTGTTCAGCAAAGTTAACATTGAATAATTTAATTTGGTTCAGTTTGGTCATTTTGTAAAAGGAATATATATAGATCAGCTTCTTGGCTGGACTGAGAATGAATCCTGGGTCATGCTTCTAGTTATTTGTGTCTTGGGATTCATTTCAAGTAATTTAATGCTTCAGAATAGTTCCATATAAAATCGAGTCTCCATAAGAAAGAGAAGAACTAAATAATAAATAAGAAAATAACAAATAAAATAATATATTATATTGATATAATTAATATAAATAAATCATTTTATTATGGCTGCAGTGTCGGTAATATTTTCTTTTTTGATGAAGGATTTTTATGATAAGCCCTTTTTATTCCTTCAGGAACAATTTAGGGATTTGCATTTGTTAAGGAGCATTTATGTGTCACTATTAATGCTTGAAAGGTAGATTAGGATTAGTAATACATGTAGCACACTTATGCAGCCCTGACTGAGGTCTCATAGGGTTGGTAACTAGGGCCTGTAATGACACATGCAGCCTTGTGTGAGTGTGCTTTAGCAGCCTGAAAGGCTCATACAGGTGGTCTGAAGATGAAGAGGTCAGATGTCATTGACACAGAGTACAGGACATTGTCACAAACCATTGTTTAACAGACAGATCAGGCTGTTTTTAGACTTCAAGTGTGGTCTGTCTCTGTTAGCTTTGCTGGTATTGTTTGCATTTGTGATTTATAACAAATTGCTGCTCAATGTAATAATTAGATAGAAACTCTTGAATTTAGACATCATTGAATAGTTCACCCATCATGTGTTTAGAAAAATACTCACTTTCTTCCGTGGAACATAAAAAGAACGAGCAAGATATTTAGTGAATTTAAACTTAAAGTCACCATGAAATCAAAATGGAAAATTCTTATTTTTTAATGGAATACTGTAGTTTATTATAAATAATTTATCTGTGCACTTCATTATTGTTTTTAAATTCATGTGCCCTCGTAATCTTTAATCAAAAACGTTAACCTCCCCTCCCCCTCAAAACGACTCATCTTCTCTTCCGGTCACGAGCTATGGCGCAAGGGCGGAGCTAGTGACGTGAGGGGTAAACACTGGGGTAAACGACAGCGGGTAAAGCTGAAGCTGATGCTTCACTTTATAGCACTGACACTAGTCATGAGGGAGTACGTTACCCCTAAACATTGAAAAGATATTAGGATATTACGACATTACTCTTAGGACATCGCAAACTAATTTTTTTCATGAATATGACTTAACCTGATGGAGGACGTGCTCAGTCATTCAGGCAGTCTCTCTCTCTCTCTCGCGTGCGCGCGCTGTTTAGGCATGTTTTGTGCCGTTGATCGTCGTCGTCATCCTTAATAAATAAAACCTTTATTCATGCTTGGGTGTAGGCTGTGAATTCAGAAAGAAATCCCCCACCACTAACTGCAAACTGGCATTCAGATCTGCCTCCATTTTGTTAGCAACGCCCCAGCTTCCAACGATCCAATCAATTCCCGAAGGACGAAATCAAGTCCCGCCCGCTCATTACAGATGCCGTTTCACTCGGATATACGTCACAGAAGAGAAGAAAAGACAATCGCAACTTCCGTTTCATGCCGACTTTAAAGTGTGTTGCTCACACAAATCTATTATATGGCTTCAGAAGAGTTGCTATACTGTGCAGGTGTCTTGGATTGCTTTTATAGTGCTTTTTTGTTGTTGTTCTTTTTGGAGTTTGATGACTGGTGAACATCTCTTTTTGTGATAGAAAGTCATACAGGTTTGAAATGACATGAGGTAAATGATGACACAATCTTCATGTTTATGTGAACTGTTACTTGAGGCCCAGTGAGCCTAACACAAAATTATTGATTTGGAAAAGTTTTATCTCCCATAGACATTGTTTGAGTTGATCTTCTTGTAAAATGCCATTTTCTGGAAAGTTGGCCCTGACATCAGGAGACATATTCATTGCCAGTCCGTTCAGCATGCCTTAACTTGTCTCCAGAAACTGGATGAATCTTAGAGATGCAGAGACAGGGAAGGTTCTCTGGCAGGGAACTGAAGACCTCTCCCTTCCTGGGGTAGAACATGAAGGTTTGTGGTTCTCAGCATTACCTTTCATTAAAGATTTAAACTATTGACTCGATTAAGCTACGCCAAATCTTCTCTTATGTCCGCTACTTCTCTGCTCCTTTTAGTGATGTCAGTGAGAGGTCAAGATCAGTCTTCTGTTCTGAATTTAGTACAGAATGTGCCATGTCTGGTAACTAATAGTTTTGATTTTGTTTTCCAGCTCGGGTTCCTAAGAAGATCCTGAAATGTAAAGCTGTCTCCAGAGAGCTAAATTTCTCTTCAGTAGAAAAACTGGAAAAATTCCGACTGGAGCAAAAAGTTTTCTTTAAAGGCCAGTGCCTAGAAGGTTGTTCTAATTATTTCTTGCGCATTGCACTTTTGTGATAAGAAATAGCAATGATGATGGAAGCGCAAAATTAGAGCTCCCTTTTGTAAAATGGTTGGTTCTGAAATATCTTTAAAATTATTTAACACAGAGATGTCTTCTCGAGCAAGGAGCTCCATATAAATGACTTTATTCATTATCCATTAACAAAAAAGTACATTATCAATTTTAAATCCATTTGAAATCCTGTTAAAACGGAATGTCACAAGACTGTATTGTTAAAAAAGGATTAGTACACCACCTTTGTTTACTTTAGTAAATTTGGACGAAGACATCAACACTGAATACTAACCATATATTCTCATCTTAGCTACAGAGTTTTTAAAAGCATAAACATTTTAACTAAACTGCTAAAATTTGTCAAATATAAACGTGATCATAATATTGCATTCATTCATTACATTCACAGGTACAGGTAACTTGTGAAACATTTGAACATTTAAGGTCTATGCCTAATATTCTTGAATATCCTGAACAGTATAGTTTAAATGCAGTGTACTAATATAGAGATTTCTTTCAATAAATAATTTATTATGCATTTCACAATGTAACAGTTGGCCATTTAAATTCTATGCTTGTCTTCATGATTTTGTGGAATTAGACTGATATAAAGTATTTATTTTCAGATTTTACTTGACAAGTTATTTTATATGTGTAATTTGAAAATCTTTTTTATTTTGGCTCATATGAATGTGTGTGCACAAACAATGCTCTTTTGAGACACGATTAACTATATAGCAAATGAATTGAAAATACTTTTGAAAGCTTGTTTGTGAATATGTTTTCATCTTATTAGCCTGCCATAGTTAAAGTGCGTAAGGACTATTTACATCACAAAATGCTTACACATGTACCTTGTCTTTTTTTCAGAGTGGTTTTTTGAGTTTGGCTTTGTGATTCCTAATTCTACAAACACATGGCAGTCTTTGATAGAAGCTGCACCAGAGTCACAGATGATGCCTGCAAATGTCTTAACGTAAGATTTTTTTTTCTACATATTTGATATCCATAAAAGTTGGATTAATCATGGATCAAATTTCTTCTCTTGCAGTGGTAATGTTGTTATAGAGACCAAGTTTTATGATGACGACCTTCATGTCAGCACATCCCGGGTACGACTCTTTTACGTCTGACACATGGAACCTTTCATTTAATTACATTTTTTTTTTTACTGTCACTCCAAAGGATGGACCCATCACTTACGCAAGTTTCAGTTGCCAGAGAAGACACTCTCCGTACTGAGTATTTCTTCTGAGGCGCTTTAATGGGAACATTTCAGTAAAACCCAGTTTCAAGACAAATGATCACACCAGTTTTATGGCAGATAAGGACTTGTACATAAGAGCTATCATGCTCATGAAAACCTGGTTGTGTAAATTACCTGTTTGTATATTTTTCTTCTTCTCCTTCTGTATTTCAATCCTGCAATGTACACTGCTTCCTTATCAGCTGTTTTTAAAACGTTTTCTCCCAGTCTGTATGGTTATTCATGGTCTATTTTTTTTAGTTAAACTGTAAGATAGGATTTGTTTTAAAATAAATTATGAAATTAAGGATTAAAATATTCATATTCATATTTTGTCTCTTGCATCTCTCCCTTAAGTATTTTCAGCAGAATGAGTGATCTCATAATTGTTTTTGGTGGCCAATTTTTGTCACACATTGCATTTACAGAAATATGTCAGCTTTAACATGACATGAAATACAGTTCCGAGGATTTAAAACTGTTTGCGTATTTTGCTCTTTACATTATTCCCATATAATAAACTGGGCACATATCTTTATCCAGATAAAATATCTTAATGGTTGTCACATCAAGTTTGTTCTAATTTTAAATATATAGTCTTGGATATGACCTAGCATATAATTACTTTATATAGACTGGCCGTTCTCTATGTAGTAATGTCCAAAACGTGGAAATAACTGAGAGTACTACATTACCCAGAATTTCTTCCGTTTGGAGCGGAAGTTGTTCGTGACGACCTTGGGTAGCTGCTGCAAGCATGGCGAATAAAGAGCCTAACGTGAGTATCTTAATTCTTAATAAATTTTATTTATAACATTAGAATTGTATAAATGCTCATTAATAAAAGAGCTTTTTATAAGCAGTCATAAGCAGCTTGGCAGCAGAAATCGGAACAGAAAAAGTGTTACACAGTAACTGTTACATGATCTGATCTGCTCTCATACACTAAAGCACGTTTTAAGATTAAACGTGCTGTCAGACCCCTTAACAAATTTAAATATTAATCATTTTTGAATAGCATGCTTTGATTTTGAATACCCGTGCTGAAGTCCTGATTCCTGATACCGGCTGCTCTTAAAGCTTGTTGGGCCTTTGACGTTTAATATCACCTGTAACAAATTGCTGTAACGTTAGGTCTAAAGTTGACGTGATACATACTAGGTAGTTAGTGTAGACTCACATTAAATGTAATTTTTTTTTTCATAAAAGGTTGCCTAATTTGTTTAACACAGTACCTGTTCTTCCATGATCTGTATCAGAATGTAAGCTAATGAAGTCATTTCCCAGACAGTGATTATTATAATATTTTTAACACATGAATAGGACAACGTCAAAAAAACCTGAAAATTCTAGACATGATGAATTATGCCCATTAAGTGTCAAAAGGTGGCGCTGTCATATCATTTAGCCCAGGGGTGTCCAAACTCGGTCCTGGAGGGCCACTGTCCTGCAGAGTTTAGCTCCAACTTGCCTCAACACACCTGGCTGCCAGTTTCTAGTATGCCTAAGACCTTGATTAGCTGGTGCAGGTGTGTTTAATTGGGGTTGGAGCTAAACTCTTCAGGACACCGGCCCTCCAGGACCGAGTTTGGACACCCCTGATTTAGCCTAACCCTTTTGGTAAGACCTTGTCTGTGAAGATTATACTACTGATGTAACAGTCATATTGTCAGTGGAAGGGAATATGTTTATTTTGTAATCTCACAGAGGTTGCTCCAGAACCTGAGGGATCTCGCCGGACGCATGTCCTCTGGCTCAAAGGGTGCTGGACTCGGACTGAAGTTATTAATTGGAGCAGGTGCACTTGCTTATGGAGTCAAAGAGGCCACATACACAGGTGCATTCAGTTTTACAATAGTATAAAGAATTACATTAAAGTAAAAAAGTATTAGGAGTAGAGCTCAGCTCAGATGTCTAGTGTAGTGAATTTCTGCACTACTATTCAGTTTGGGATCAAGATTTTGTTTTTGAAAGAAATTCATACTTTTATTCTGCAAGGATGCATTAAATTGATTAAAAGTGACAGTAAAGAGATTTACAATGTTACAAAAGATTTATTTCAAATAAATGCTGTTCTTTTGAATTTCATCAAAGAATCCTGAAAAAAAGTCACGGTTTCCTCAAATATATTAAGCTGCACAACATTAATTATAATAAATTGGCATATTAGAATAAGTTCTAAAGGATTGTGTGACACTAAAAACTGGTGTACTGGCTGCTAAAAATTTAGCTTTGCCTTTACAGGAATAAATTACATTAAAAGAAAACATATATTAAATTGTAAAAACGCTTCACAATATCACAGTTTTTTCTGTATTTTTGATCAAGTAAATGCAGCCTTGTTGAGCTTAAGAGATTTTTGGACAAAATATTTTTGAATGTTAAACTTTTGAACAGTGGTGTATCTGTGCAACATGTACTTTTGAAATGAATATTAAAATAAGAAGACTGGTAATGTCATCACTCACACTAATTGTCTTGTCTTTAGTGGAGGGTGGTCAGCGAGCAATTGTCTTTAATAGAATTGGAGGGATGCAGATGGACACGGTCCTCTCTGAGGGTCTCCACTTCAGGCAATTTTTTAGGATTTATATACTTGTTCTGTGTGAAAGCATGTTTAATCTCACCATAATAAAAAAAGGAATGCTGTAACTTTCAAATGTAATGAAAAAAACTACATTGTTCTTATAGGATACCATGGTTTCAGTATCCAATCATATATGATATCAGAGCCAAACCAAGAAAAATATCATCTTTAACAGGAAGTAAAGGTACATTTTTGAATTTTATTTCATTGTCATGATCATGCTTTGTTTACTTCCATTTCAACATAGTCATAATGTGTTCACCTTGATTATAGTTCATGTAATGTTGCTGTAATGTGGTCAGACCTGCAGATGGTGAGCATCGCATTGCGTGTGCTGTCACGACCTGTGGCTTCCAACCTTCCTGTCTTGTACCAGCAGCTGGGGAAGGACTACGATGAGCGTGTGCTGCCATCCATTGTAAATGAAGTTCTGAAGAGCGTGGTCGCCAAATTTAATGCATCCCAACTAATTACGCAAAGAGCCCAGGTTTGTATTTCCTCACAATCTGTTACTCAGTTTTGAAAGTCTTCCACATATTCTAGAGATGAACCAAATTTCCAGGATCCATATTCAAAGGAAGAAAATCTCCAAATTACAATATATATTACTATATTCTTAATCTTTCTTTGCCACTGATTTCATGCAGGTCTCTCTACTCATCCGACGGGATCTCTTTGAACGCGCTAAGGACTTCAACATTATTCTCGACGATGTGGCAATCACAGAGTTGAGCTTCAGCAAGGAGTACACAGCAGCTGTGGAGGCCAAACAAGTTGGTAGGTAAAGTTAGGTTCTTGTGTGTTGTAACATAAAACATGTGGACATAATAAGTGTAATAAAACGTGTTTATGGTCTTCCAGCCCAGCAGGAGGCGCAAAGAGCTCAGTTCTTTGTGGAGAAAGCAAAACAAGAACAGAGGCAGAAAATCATCCAAGCTGAAGGAGAGGCCCAGGCTGCCAAAATGGTACGAGTCTCTTATCAAAAATGATTTCTTTTGCCACTCACAGGTCCAAAAGTCATGAGTATTTTAATTATTATATTATATTATTGTATTACACTATTATTTTTAGGGGTGCTCCGATCAGGATTTTTGAGGCCGATCGCCGATCACAGAAAGCAGTATCTGCCGATACCGATCGGGAAGGCTATTTTTTTTATCAAATTTTGGTGCTCCTACATTTTTGACTGTGCTCCTAAATTTTTTAAGTTAGGAGCACAAGCGCTCCTAAAAAGAAAAATAAGCGTAATATGCATTTATGGTGTAATTACTACATTTTCGTGTCAATCCATGTTCATATTTAATGCAAAAAAATGCGCTGTTACTTTAATTCAGCGCTTGCAGCACAGCAAAAATAGGCTCGGTGTGGACACGATCTCTGCACTGCTGCAGACGCACCGCTCGTGGAACGCACTGCCGGACAGCAACTGTGCAGTGTGCACGCTTTAATCCGTTAAAATGAGCGGGGAAAAAATACGCACTGCATACTCACTGCAAACGGAGTAATGTGAACCTGGCATTATGTGTGTGCGCTGCGAGTGTGCATGAGTGCACGGTCTCCAGGAGAGCGCGCAAGCGCTGAATGGTTAAACACTGGCAAGAATTAAAAAGTAATGCAATTTATAAACGTTAGTGACGATGTGACACTGCCTCGATTGTACAAGTGACAATTCCTGTGTCAACTGTGCAGGGTGCAGCTCGCTTATATTGCAGACACGATGTGGTGATTTAAAGACATTTGCATATTTTGAGAGAGAGAGAGAGCGCGCGCTGATTCACTCGCGCTGTTTGTGAAATTACGTCTCACACAAGGTTTTCAAATGACTTTATAAGTTATTTAACTAAGAAATATGAAGACGAGTACCTCACCTTCAGCATTATAATTATTTCACCCGCGCCAGGCTGAGACGGTGCGGCTGCGTGTTGTGCCAAACCTTCTCACGGCAGGCGCGTCAGCTTGAGATCGTTTTTTTGAGATCGGCCTTTTAGAGACCGCCAATCAATCATCCCAACGTGATTATCGGCCGATAGTGATCAGTAGCCGATCAATCGGTGCACCCCTAATTATTTTATAATATATTATTAATGTGTCTTTTTTAGAAAAGTATTATATGAGAAATATATTTTGGTTTGGTCTGATCTAATTCACAGTTAGGGGAGGCCGTCACAAAGAACCCTGGATACCTTAAACTCAGAAGAATCAGAGCAGCGCAGAATATTGCCAAAACGGTACGGTGTTATTATTCACTTTTATTTTATTTATTTATAATTTTTATTGAGTTTTCCTGATGTAAACGGTACGCTTTGGAAAAGGGTGTGTTTTTCACCCATGTAAATATTTGATGTTCACTAGCAGTTCTGCCAAGGTTCAGCTGGTCTTTTTTTGGGGGGGGGACTTAACATTTATTCAAGTCTTTTTGGAAAAAGCTGAATGTTTTGATGTCCTTTCTAAAAGCCCTGACCAGATGAAGGTTGTTTTCCAGGTGGCGGCTTCACAGAACAGGGTTTACCTAAGCGCAGATAGTTTGGTTCTGAATCTACAGGACGACTCTTTTAACAAGTAAGAATCCCATAGTTTTATGCCTTTTTTATGACTCCACAAAAAGAAAAAGTGCATTTTTGTGCTTGCTTAATTACATTGTGTAAAAATATAGTTGATGTTGACCCAATCTTCTTTGTACATTGCAGTTTGTCTCTCGGAAAGAAGTAACCCATTCAGAAAGCACTCTCATTCCAATTGTCTATGTGTGTCCTTTGAGATGGCATTTTCTGATTGAGTCACAAATTAATATGTCAGTCTGGGGAAGATTCATTAAATATCTAATGGTGTAGTCCTGGTTCGTCAATTAAATTTGACTCCACAATTTGCTGGTTATCAAGACACTGCAGTTTTGTGTTCATTTTCAGCACAATGAATGAAGGCAACAACTGTACCAGATCATTTAATTCTTTTCAACATTAATTGTTGTAACAGGAAACATGTCTTTATATTCTACATTAGATGAGCTCAAGGTTGGCTGAGAAAAAATAAATCCATCCATTTTCTTAGTAATGATTTATGTCTTTCCTGAAAAATAACACAAACAATTGTATGTGTGACTCAAAATGACAGCTAAAAACTTTTTCCAATCAGTTGAAGTTCATAATGGCTGCATGTTTGGCAGTTGCCTTATTGTTGTTTGGATAAACCTGGAATATTTTAATCCTAAAACGTGTTTTCAGTCATAAGTATGAAACCTTTTTGGTATTAAACTGGCCTGCCGTATAAAAGCATCGCTCCACCACCTGGTTCTGGTTACTTTAGCAGTCTAATCCTGCTCAATCTACCTCTCTACTTAACCTCTGAACTGCCTCTTTCCTCCCCAAAACTCAGAACATAGTGTGGGGCTTGTTTTGTTCTCCTATTGGCTCCTGTGTATTTGCATTCTTTGAAATGCACCAGTGAATAGATGCTGAGTCTTTTGTCAGACTGCATACCCAAATACATGTTACTGTTTTAATAAGGAGAAGTTACATAATAAAGTATTGCTTAATCTCCAAGCAAGTTTCTTCTACAAACATAAATATGGTTGTCTTGCTCTAAGTATATTGGCCAGGCAGCCGATTAATCAGCTGATGTTTGGCTAAACTAAGACTCTCAGCATTGATTATTAACTCTGCCTTCTTGGCTGTTTACTTTAGGTGTCCGCTTCCGACATTTCTGTTCCAAAATGTACAAATACCCTTGTCAACTGAAAAGTCACACCTAAAATAGTTAAATATTTTGAAAAGTGTTCATTTAATTTCAGCATAATGTTTAATGCAGTATGTGCAGCAGTTTAATGCAATCATATTCTTGTCTAGTGCATGTTTGCATTGGCACAATGTACAAAGTCAAGAGTTTTTTTTTTGTCATTTTTGTTTTTTGCCTTCACAGTTGCTGGATCTCTTAAGAACAGCTGATAATCAAGTCTTGTAGTTCATCTAAATCACATGTGAAATTCAAAACTTTATATTCAAACCTATAATTATACTGAGCTACAAATACATAAATTATACACATTTCAAAATATATATAACTCAAATGATAAAGCTCAGATTGATACATTCAATTTGGCTTAAAAGGAAAAAATGCAGGTGCCAACACAGTTTTCAATAGGTAATATCAGAAAGGAATAAAGACAAAAACAACATATAAACAATCATACAGTGGCCAGATAGGACTTGTCACTATGATATGGTGTGAAACATTTAAGACCTTAATTCAGCAGAGCGCAGTAGGCTGAGGCTGTCCTCGTAATCCAAGACATTGGGACAGATTTCAGTTTTTGAGTGTCCGTAGATGCAGCCTGATCAAAGAGCAGTGGGTTTGAGCACTGCAATTTAGCTTTATTGTAGCTTAATTGTAGTAATTATTATATAATTACTAGGGTGTTTCAGGCACAAAGATTCCATTAATAATTCAAAGAAAAACTGGACCAAAAAACAGGAACTTCATGAAGTTTAACAACTGCAGCTGTGTTCTTTTATTTAAATCCCTTTATATTTTAAAGAAATTATTTTTCTATATTTATATTTTTGTCAGGATCTGGTGTGTATGAATTCTAAAATAAGTGGTTAAATGTAATCGTGTGTGATGTATTGATTTATTACATGAAACGATATGTAATACATATTGAAATTATATCAGCCGTCTGCCAGTTCTCTAAATGTCAACGAACACTGCTCTTTTGTCTAAAAGACAATTTGTTATAAAGAAATGAAGGTATTCATTGTATCTTTTGAATTTTTTTGAATTGAATACACAGTTTCACCTGACCTCAGAGTAAGATTTTTGCAAGTAAACATGATAAGCAGATGAGAACTGAGAAGTCGCTGACTGCCTGCATGTTTCAGTGGATAATCAGGGGTTGTGTTACAGCTCTTAAATGACTCTGTGCCATCTCAGTATAATTAGATCATATTAAGCCCTTTGTGTATGTGTGGGGATGCAATTATAGCCTATCAGTGTCAGACTTGCTAAAGGGCCCCACTAGGTGGCACTCAACACCCAATACTGCCCTACATGGTCTCACATGACATTCAGCTGTTGAGATTGTCTGCGAAATAAAACTACAAACGTTTGAGCTCAGGCTCAAGTCAAGTCTGTTCCTGTAGTTTTCATAACATACAGCTGGGTTAAGCGTGACGCCACACGCATTTTGCTTCAGGCTTTAAAGCTTGTATTCATCCTTAATGGGCCTCTACACAATGTCCCTCTATAGTGAAAAGCTCTGTTGAAGGAGAGGGGGTTTGTGCCACATGCTCATTCCTGAAGGTGGGCTGTAGGTCAGGCGTCTGTGAGTGAAACACAAACACAGCCCTCCCCAAAGCTCCAGTCTTCAAAGTCCAACAACAATAAACATGTTTTAAGGCCAAGACATCGAGGTTCTAAGTGGAAATTGCGTAATTAAACGTTGTTGGAACGTTGAAATACAGTTTGAGTGGTTCAAATTGTTCGGAAGGATGCATTTATATGTAAATACGAACATGTTTGTTTATTAAGATTTTAAGACTGTGATCCACTCCACTGTGCAAGAACAGTGTAACACCTGCGTGACTAAGCTGAATGTTAATTGAGGGAATGTGCTGGCTGCGATGGTGCATTTTTTAACATGGCTTGTTTGCACCCTCCCTTCCTTACACACACACACACTGCAAAAAAGATGCAAGCCCATTGCTCAGTTGGTGTGTCTCCATGGCAACACTGACCTCATGCTGTGACAGGCAATCTGGGCTGGTTGCTATGGTGAGTCGTTGTGACATCAAACTTGAGCCCCAGTTGGTTGCCATGGCACCACACCTACTGGCACAGCAGCTATTTCTGTGTGATGTCTGGAGCCAACAGGCAACAGAGTTACAATGTCCCATTTCCATTCGTGATGCTTATTTCTTTGTTCTGTTGCTATTTTATGCAATTCTGTACGATTCTGCCTTTGGATCTGCGACAAGCACTTACCTTTTTTTTTTTTTCATTGTAAACATTTGAATGATTTTCTTCACTATCCTTAAGCACAGACTATCGTTCCACCTTGTAAAAAAAATCCTTCTGATTAGAACATTTATTTATGAGTTTGGTGTTTTTTTTTTTTTCATTGTAAACATTTGAATGATTTTCTTCACTATCCTTAAGCACAGACTATCGTTCCACCTTGTAAAAAAAATCCTTCTGATTAGAACATTTATTTATGAGTTTGGTGTCTTTGAGTAAGTAAGTCATGGCTTTCAAGGACAAATGAAGAATTATGAACGACATATTTAATCTAAAGATGGCGCTGTGGGTCAACTAATCCCCATGTCCTCTAGAGCATCTGAATGAATGCATCGACACAATTTGCATCTTTTTTTTTTTTTTTGCATACGACTTACTATTAATTGCACTTGCATCATACCACAAATTGAATTATGATAATTTTATGGAATTTAATGGCTTACCCTGCTAGTGTACGTGTGTTTGCTGTTTCTTTGGGACAGCTCATGGGTGCCGCCCATGGTTGTTCGGTGTCTTGTGGCTCATTAAAGGTGTGTGTAGGGTCCCTCATGGCAGAGGTGTTGGGTAGTGCAAAGGCCCCTCACCCATCTTCATCATGGGTGATAAATGTGAACAAGGGCCCAGTAACAGCTCCACCCAGCTTCCTTCTCCCCTCCCATTTCTTTCTTTTTTTCTTTTCACCCTTCCCCCCTTCACTCTCACTTTGTTTCTCCCTCCTTCTTTATTGTGTGTACTCACCAATAAGCCTTGTTCTCTGATACAGTTGAGATTTATTTGTATTTTGAGTGCCAGTTACTCTAGATCCACTGTCTGTCATTTTTCATCCTGATTTGTTCACCTCCTGTTAGAGTTCAACAGAAACCACATCTGTAAAGTGAGCCATGTGAGAGCGCATGAAGAGTCAGGAGTGCTTTATGACAATATTTTACCAAGCACATGAACTAACCATCCCCCTCTCCTTCTCTGTATAGTCTTTAAAGTGCTAAGTGACATTGGGGAATTGTGTCCTAGTTTGACATGCATCATGTCTGCACACATCATCTGATGCCCTTCAGTTTGATAATGAAGCTGATAATGAACACCGCTGGGTCCAGCTTAGACCAGTGCATGAAGGAAATCACAACTTACAGAGTAGAAAGAAAAAAATGAAACAACCCTTATTTGCTGAATCAGATCTCATTTGTTAGTATTTGTTTCCATGTATGTAATGTTGTTGACCATATTGCTAGTTACTAGACAGTGATATCTTTGACACTTGTGTAGGAAAAATTACTAAGTGATATAGGTCTGTTTTCGGTTTTGCAGTAAACTTTTCCCTTCTCACACTAGTAAATTAATGCAGGATGTTTTGTGCGTACATAAGGCTACATACTAATACAAACATGTCTGAAAAAGACAAAGTGCAACGGGTCAAAGATGTCTGTCTAGCATAATGTTTACATGGATTAAAAAAAATTGTATCTCTTATCGCTTCAGATGTTTGTTCTATTTGACTGTAAGTGCCCTGCGAAGTGGACATCACAGGATATTCCACTATGATTCCAGTTCGAAGGGAGCGTATATGTTTCATTCAAAGGGCATTAAAGTGTGTGAGACGTGAATTTAAATTGTATTTATTTACAGAGGTATAGGCTATTATGTCACACTTCTCTAGTAAGTTTCGTTTGTGTGTGAAGATGCTGCAGGCCATGGCGTATCGCAAATCTGTGAATGAATGTGCCAAAGTGAAGTAAACTTCAACGGATTTCCAGTGCTCAAGGAGTAGGGAGCAATGAACACTCTGTAGGGACCTAGTCAGTCGGAACACTGGTTATGGTAATGAGCTGGTAATGAGCTGGTTATCTGAATCAGGTGTGTTAAATAAGAGAGACATGCCAAATATGCAGAGCAGTGGTACGCGAGTACTGGAATTGAGAACCACTGCAGTAGATGTTTGACAGTGGCTTTTTGCATTGTCTCACGCCTGACACAATGTTCTAAAAATAAACTTTTCAACTTTTAAAAAATGTGCTTTTAGACCTTTTTTAATTCCACTGTTTATATATATATTATAATTGATAAATATGACTTTCAAATTTATTATCACTTATAACCCTCCGTACACAAAAAGTCCTCCATCTGCCTTCAGTTTGGCATGACTATTTTGAGGACTTTACCTATGCACAGTAGCTGTAGATGTATTAGAGCAGTGGAGTTTCCTGTTTTTATGTGGTTGGTCTTCCTGTGGTGGGGGTGAGGAAGTATAACTCAGGTGACCTGCTACAAAGCCAGTATGTTTACCCTGTCACTTCATTTCCAACCCATTTCTCCCTTTCACCTTGATGGCCCCTTCATTGTCCCCAAGGGAGGATTTTGTTTAAAACACCACATTACAGTTTTTATTATTATTATTATTATTATTCACTTTGGTACTATTTTCACAAGTAAGGTGTATATTTTCAAAACTCTTAGTACAAAACTCTAAACTGATCACACTTGTAACTTTAACACCTTGTAAGTCATTCTTTCAAAATTGAGCTTTCCTTACAATTACACATATTTTCATCCACACAATCATTGTTTCAAAACATAAGATTATAATATATATTGAGAACATTTGATTTAATCACCGAAACACAACACTGTGATCCTCTTTCAATTTAGCACACACTGTGTGACGTGTGTGTACACACACTGACTTACAAAATAGTGGTTATCATCTAAGATAAATCACTTTTCATTACATTTGATGATCTGTAAACTCCAAACAAGTTCTTTAGAAACTATATCTACTGAATCTATATCTATAGATAGATGCACCAAATGATTCACTGATTAACCAAGTTAGATTTAATGATAGACAAATGTATTAAACTGAATGAGAAGACATCCAAATGAAAAGTTTGATAGCAAGAGCTTTATGAAAGGCCTGTTACTGTGAATGAAACATTTATATAGATGAAACGCTTATTTTGTGTAGTGAAAAGGATACTTTGTGATTGTGTGTATTGTACTAAGACAAGTGAAAATATGCTGAAATGTTTGAAAAAAGTGCACTTTTGATGATCTGTTGTGATAGTACCAAGCGTTTTGAAAATGTAACAGTTGCATGTGAAAGTAGTACCAAAGTGAATAATAAAAAATAAAAAAAAACTGTAAAAGATGTTAAACCTAGCTAATGACTCCTAACATCAACCCTTGCTTAAAATAATGAATCTAAGGGAACTATACATATGTTTACATTTGTGTGTACATGCATTTAGCATGAAACAGTAAATGCTTGCATGTCTAAATCCATAAAAGACTTTTTTTTTAGATATATCATTACATAAGATTACACAACTACCCATTCATAGCAAGCGGACAATCTTTATAGAAGTTTACACTCATTACATGCGAGTTGGGTGGAGTGCGGCTCTCATTGTTTCATTTGTTCATGGTTGTCTAGTCCATGTATAAATATTTTTCAGTGGGTACATACCACTCAACAAGAGTTGTGGTTAGGTCGTGTCTGTTGTGTTGGTCTCTGAGCATTTCTCCCATGAGAATTGGTATAGTTTAGGCAGCTTCGTCATATTCAGAGGTTCACATCAGTGTGATCATTAATCATGCTGTCTGTAGGAGGTGCCGCTCTCCTTTAGCATTGGCCCTAACGTGCCCACAGTTATCAGCAGAACTCACTCGTTCAGCCTTCCTCACTCTCCTCACCACTGGCTTTTCTCAATCACACTTTTGAATGTTGTTTTTATGTATGAGGTGTCTTTTTATGTGATATGTATTTAAAATACATTAAATAACATTTTCATGGTTAGTGATTAATACACTGTAATAGCAGTTTTATGATTTAATCAGGCATCAAAAACAGTACCCATAAGGCTTTAATATAAAATCCATAATTTTGTACGACTGTTTTTATGTCATTCACAATGACATTTATCTACTGTCTGAATATGCATTGCATTTGATGAAGAACCTCTCAAATGATGTTGTAAGTTCTACAAAGTACGCATGTATGTAGTATGAATACAATCTGCAGATAATACATCTATGCTGGCATTGTCATGTTACCTATGATGTCAGCCTTAGCCTGTTGTTACTGTAACTAAAAATAAGGCTATTTAAAATAGTTTTCAGTAATTGAAATAAAACAATTTTTTTAAATAAAATAAAATATAAATATTAGATGAAAACTTGAAAAACTTGAATTAGAAATGTTGCCTTGTCAACTGAAATAAATGTAAGTTGAAGTTACTAGAATTGCTAAAACTGAAATAAAAATATAATTTTTAAAGATAAAATAGAATGTAAAAAAATAATACAAATGACAAAATCACATACTCAAATTAAAATATAAACTGAATAAAATAATAATGCAATGTTCTATTTTTTCGGCTAATTTAAAATATTAATAAGTACTACTATATAAATAATAATAATAAAATAACACTGGCCGTATCGAAGTATTTTTAATCTACTATTTTATTGCTCAGACTTTACCCACTTGAAATCTTCTGCGTACCTTTTAGTGCAGAAGTGGACATATTGCAGATGCAGGGATTGTGTTTTAATATATGACAAATTCAAGTTGTCTGACAAAAGTGGTGATGCACCTAGTAGTTTCTGTTATAGTGGAAAGAAATTTAATTTTCTAGAAATGCATAATTTTGGGGAAGAATATTTTATTTAATTTCATTTTATATTTAATTTTATAATGAATAATTTATATTCTTGTTTTTAAATAAAAAGAAACAAAGTTGTTCCCTTTGCAATTTAGTAATTCATGCAAGGTTTCAAAGGCAAAAGAAAAAATGTGACATTAATTGATGGCAAAAGAACATGAATTCCATTCTTAGAAGATTTTTGTTGTTGTTGTTGTTTTTGATCATTTGTAATCAGTGTGAAAGAATTTGGACGGTATCTGCAGGAACGGTCTGTGCATGTCTGTAAATTTTACATTGCTGTTGACAGAAGAATGAGCCAGTCTGCCGCAAAACAGTACCAAGTGTGTATGATCAGTCTTACATTGTTACAAAACCATTCAACATAGTGCTGAATATGTCTGGAACATGCCACAGGGACACTGACTAATTTCTAAAGCCCTAAGCACTTTAGGCAGGGTTTAGATGTTCTGATATATCTCTCATTCGGTGAGGACAAAAAAAAAGTTTGCATGAGTTGCTTGCTTCTGCCAAGCAACTCATGCACAACAGCAGCAGATGTAGTTCAGATTTTCACCCTCTGGTTTTACTGACTTTGTACCCTACAATCTGCAGCCTTATGTATCTTTAAAAGCCCTAGAAATATGTAAGTGCAGACTGGGAAAGACTCATTATTTAAGAGTTGCTCGTTTGTGACACATGTGAACAAACAAAAATGGGCTGCTTCAATTCGCAAGTACATTTTTCTGAGGACCTCCTGATCAGTGGAATCATTTTTCAGGCTTATAAATGTTCTCATTCCTCCCCCTCTCTGTTTTGCATTGGTATCTCCCACTCACATTGCAAAGGGCTGGAAATATTGCACAGAGCAACCCTTCTGTCGGTGAACATGAATATTTATTCATTGTTTGCATTTGCCCTCTCTGCGCCCTCCCTCTCTCCCCTTCTGTCTGTCAAACTTCCCATTTTCTGCCATTTCTCTTTCATCTTTCTCGCCATTGTTATCTCGCCTTCTCATTTGACAGGGTTTATATCTGTACCTACCAACACATACTGTACAGAACAGGTAGGTATGATATCAGGCCCTCTGTCAGTCTGGAAATCTTGAGCTCATTTGTTTCTGGATGGAGAAACTAAACTAATAAATGTTTTGTTCAAAGTTGAGGCTTGTCATTATCCACATACAAGCTCTAAAGTCCATGTTAAGCTGAACATTATTGTCGTGCAGTTTTGTCTTTAAAGGGGGCGTTCTCTCAGTTTGAGCTTTTAAATACCTGCCAGTGGATATCTGTAGGGGAATTTCTACACACTCCATGCTTCACCTTTGTTGCCTGAGAAAGTGTGGCAGTGCAGACAGACATCTGTAGCCATAACAAAGTCTTAGTCAGAACAAAATAATTTTAATGGGTAATATGAGGTTGGATGGACCTGTGTTATATATTATAATAGATTCTTCGAGTGCACTACAAGGCTTATTTTTACAGGGATCTTGTCACTAGCCACTGTGTGACGAGGAAACCTGGGCCAGTATTCACAAAACATCGTAAGGCTAAAAGTAGCTCGTAACTCGCCGATTTAGGAGAAAATCTTAAAAATAATGGGTGTGTCAGTACTAAATTTAGGACTCCTACATTTTTGATCTAAAAGTATTCCACAAAGCATTTTAGCGCTAAAACTAGCTCCTAAATCTGTGAAACGTTAGGAGTAGTGAAGAGGACTCCTAAGTCACTAAGACCAAACCACAAACTATTCCTAAAATGGCTGTAGCCGGCAATCTGCCTCGGAACGTAAACATTTTAGAAATATTTGATGATAAGCTTTTATAAAGGTATGACCTTCGGTTTTGAAGGTTATCCCAACTCCAAATTTTCCTTTGATTATGTCCTTGTTTTCATTAACCAGTTGGGCAAGAAGTAACAGCTGTGCTTGTGTCCAGTTTGGTTTTCTTTTACGTTTGCATGTCTTACTATCAGCCATGATTATTCTACTCTGTTTATTAAAAGGCTGTTTATATGCATATTCACTAATTATGAGAAGCATGAATGTATGCTGAACACATACTTGTTTAATTAGTGACACTTAGCCTGCATTTTAAAATCTTTATTTGAATGTGGCAACATTTTTTTCTGTTTTGTTCTACGGCATGAGACACATGGTCACAAAACTCTTTGTGTGTTTTAGAGTTTAAACCGACCGCATCCTCCAGCCTGCTCCTTAAGGCTGGCGGCATAGCATCAATCACAGCATGTCTAAACAATGTTGCCATTAATGGGTCTCCTTCTGGATTCCCTTCAGTCTCTTGTTTCCACCTTTTCAGCTGTCTCTGTACATATGTGGTTGGATTTTCTTTGTCCTTTTTCTTTGCACGCCGTGACTGCCACACTGCTGGATGGAATGCATCAAAATCCATCCATATTATGAGAGTTCATTGCTCTGTCCAGAGTAGTTGTTTGAAGAATTTCATCCATCTTTGTCCCTCCTATTATTTTAGCCAGCAAAGCTTTAATGTCCCCCACAGCCAAAAGTTAGCTTTTTTTTGCAAGAAAACATTGTGAGGGATAAAAGCCCTGTTCCCATTTTCCGCTATCAAATAACTCCTCTCATTCATTCACCTCCTCTGTACTTTCAAACAACTTACTTCTGCCTCTTTTCAATCTATTTACTTCTTGTATCTTTTTCTGATTTTTTTATTTTCTCTTCTATTTCTTCTAACACTTCCTCAAATCTTGTTCTATTTTGGTTTATCATCTTCTCTAATGCTATGCGTGCCTGTCTATAACAATCCATCTGTAAATATCCTTCACTTTCTTTTCTCTCTTGCCTCTTTGTTTTCACAGCTGGTTCCTTTTTTTTCTTCCAACTCTCTCTGTACATATGTGGTTGGATTTTCTTTGTCCTTTTTCTCTGCACGCAGTGACTGCCACACTGCTGGACGGAATGCATCAAAAACAATTCCATCCATATTATGAGAGTTCATTGCTCTGTCCAGAGTAGTTGTTTGAAGAATTTCATCCATCTTTGTCCCTCCTATTATTTTAGCCAGCAATGCTTTAATGTCCCTCACTGCCAAAAGTTTGCCCATTGTTTCTTCTTCAAATACTCAAATCCATTCTCCAGCTTCCCCTGAATTTATGGGAGGCGAGTGACCAGCCCATTGAGGTCCTGTGGGGCCCAGGGGACTTATTGTCCCTGCGTACCCTTGATTAAAATTTGGAATTGTGCAGCCAGTGGTCTGAGTGTCCCCTTTTCTCTGCCCTGTTCCCATTTTCCGCTATCAAATAACTCCTCTCCTTCATTCACTTCCTCTGTACTTTCGAACAACTTACTTCTCCCTCTTTCCAATCTATTTACCTCTTGTATCTTTTTTCCTGATTCTTTAATTTTCTCTTCTATTTCTTCTAACACTTCCTCAAAGTTTGTTCTATCTTGGTTTGTTTTCATCTTTTCTAACGCTATGCGTGCCTGTCTATAACAATCCATTTGTAAATAACCTTCACTTTCTTTTCTCTCTTGCCTCTTTTTTTCACTGCTGGTTCCTTTTTTTCTTCCAACTCTCAGCTTTACTGGTCCTTCTATTTGCATTTCTCCAGTTGAATTTCTACTGTTCCCTTGAGGATTGAGACCTCTCCCTCTATGGGCAAATAAGGGGGTGGCTCAGATAATAATCTTTCTCCCTTTCTTTTTGTCTCTTTCTCAGCCTCTCTCAGTTTCTTCCTGGCTTGTTTTATACTTTTTAATATGTCCTCCCCTTCCTTTTTAAACATGGTTATCACTTCTCACCTATCAAGGCCTTCCTAACAGTAAACCAAATCTGTGCATGCAGTTATTTCTTCTGACATCAAAACCCCTTTTTTTATTATTTTTTTTATTTCCTAATTCTGGAAGAGCAGATTTTAAGTGTCCTTACCACCGAGGGCAGACCGGCAAACAACACACACCAATTATATAAGCAAAATTGCTTACCTGTTCGGTGGCCACCGTTGTTGTGTGTTGCTCGTCTCAGTCAGCCCAAAGTGGTCGTCCATTCTGCTCTTTTCCAGTCGCATCTGGGGCGCCAATTTGTGGTGTCAACTGCCGCTCGTCTGAGGAACCACACTCAGTCTTGAGTTTTGATGCCAGAAGATAAGACGCTTTTATAAATAAATAAAAAGAAAACAGATAGAATAGAAAAAGAATAGAGCATGCTAGTATTAGAGGCCTTTTTTGTTTTTGTTAATTGTATAATAAATAAAAAGAAAATAAATAGATAGAATACAAAAAGAATAGAGAATATAGTGTTCGTTTTTTAATTATTTATATATTTAACACTTTGCAGGTTGTCTTACTCTTATCTGTATGACCAAAAATGGAGTAGGCTACTATTTAATGTGTTAGCTGTTTGATCGCGCCGGCGCCTGGCGCGCGCGCGCACACACACACACACACACATTCTAGCAATTCAAACTTGCCATCGCAGTCTGTTCATTATCAAAATAAAATACAGTCAGCCAAACATATCAATTTAAAGAGTCCGTATATAACCAGTCTACTAGCTGCTGTCAATCACATTTTTGCGCATGTGAAGAGGATGATTTTTTTTCTGTCGATAGGCGAACGCACATGAAGCCTAGTCTACATTATAAATAATAGTTTAACATTTAAATACATTGTGAATATGGAAACATTTGGATTTGTGCCGAATGAGAGAGGTACGAGAGCCAAACGGTACTATCAGTTTCGCTTTGATTTGGTTTCTAGCTTTATATTTTTAATTTCATTCTTGATCTGTTCTGCATACCGTTACATTTAAATGATTTGTTTTGAAATGTGAGGGGAACTAGGCTATGATTATAGTGTTTATACATTATAATATTTCACTTTATTTGGTATTATTTCTGGTATTATTACTGTTCTACTGAAGAAACAAAGTCACCTACATCTTGGATGCCCTGGGGGTAAGCAGATAAACATCAAATTTTCATTCTTGGGTGAACTATCCCTTTAAGAAAGCTGATTGGTCAATAATATGTTGAGGACCAATACATAATCTACAAATCATGCTCCAAATACATCTACATAAACCCGCAATCGCTCTGTCTCGTATGCATGAGCACGCACTGTCACGATCTAATGCACTTGTTAATGCCGGATCTTTAAAAACAAATACCGGAATGCAAAAATCCCAAATCTGACTTTTTCCGGAACAGGATCCGGCAGGATCCGGCTCAAATTAAGCACTGACTGTGGGCATAGTTAGTAAGCATGCTGACATCATCCATAGCAACGAGGTCAACCCCGCCCTTACGCTTAGCTTAAGACTTCTCTCTATTCCTTAGTAAAAGTTTGTCTCAGCAGCTTTGTGAATAGGTTTTAAGAGAAAACTCTTTGCTAAAAACTTTTACTGCTATTTAGGAGAACTCTCAGTGGTAAAATAAAATGTTTTGTGAATACGGGCCCTGATCATTTTTGGCACACTACTGCCTCTCTGTACGGTGCTGGTGCCTCCAGGCAAACCGTATGCCTAAAATAAAAGTTCCCTTTCAGTCAGTCACATTTGACGTTACGTTGACACTGACGTAAGGGGTCTCACTTGGGAGCCCCAATCACCTCTGAGCGTTACAAGAAACGTCCAATGACAATTGGCGAATGGAATTTGCATGCTAAGCCACTCCTCGTACATACAGGTATATAAGATGGTGGCGTGCATCCATTCATCGATCACCGATCGCTTTGTGAGAGCATTTCTCATGTCAGAGAAACATACAAAAAAAAAAAACTAAAGCTACAGTCTGCAGGAGATTCTCGGCTGTGACCAGATGGTGCATTCAGCGGTGTGTTTCACCCCTGGGTGCTCCAGCCTAAAAGAGCATTTTCCTACAGCTTGCACGGTCGAGAGTGTCTCCGAGATGTCTTTCCGACCGTGTGGGTCTGGGTGTGGTAGTTTCCTTACCTCTCTCACATGTCTGGGCCACAAGCATGCGGAGACAGATTTTGTGTTTGGTTCATGCAGGCATGTCCATGGCCAGGCTGAGGTCATGGCTCTCATTCATTATGAGGCTTCCCTCGAGCTCTACCTAGTCTGGTTCGTCTGGTCATAAAGATCTCGGGGCCACATTGGTTAGGGACAAGGGTGACCTGAGGATCAGGAATGTTCCGCCAGGCCAGCTCCCACGGAAGTCCTGCCCCTCACGACATAGTGCCGTTGAGCTCCCGGATGATGGTTCTGGTCCACCCCGCAACGGACTCAGTGTCTCATTCGGGGCTCCTGAGGAGGATAAGATGTCTATTGCAGCATCAGAGGAGGGGCTATCGTCTTCTGATGCTGAAGACTCTGCAGAGCAGCCTCCGGCCTCTGCGGCTGCACAGTTGGAGTCAGAAGCTGAGTTGACAGCCATGCTCCCTCAGGCCGCCAAGAGCATCGGGCTGGAGGTGAATTCGCCTCCATCTCCCAAATGCTCGAGGCTGGACAATTGGTATCTGGACTCTCAGCCATGCTCCGCTCTGGTGCCTTTCTTCCCAGAGGTTCATGAACAGCTCACTAAAACGTAGAAGGCTCCGTGCACCGCCCGATCACGTTTGAGCTCTTCCCTCCTCACTACCCTCAATGGTGGGGTGGCCAAGAGGTACGTGGACGTTCCACAAGTGAAGTGTGCAGTTGCAGTGCACTTGTGCCAGCAAAACGTCGCCACTTGGAGGAATCGTCCGCTCCTCCCGTCCAAAGCCTGTAAGCTGACGTCAGCCTTGGCTGCCAAAGATTACAGTGCTGCAGGCCAGGCTGCCTCTGCCCTGTATGCCATGGCCATCCTGCAAGAACACCAGGCCAAGGTGCTCAAAAAACTGCACGAGGTTAGTTCTGACCTGGTGTTGATGCAGGAGCTGCGCACGGTGACTGACTTTACCCTTCGGGCGACGAAGGTCATGGCGCAGCCCCACAGGCAGGCGATGTCTACAATGGTAGTCCAGGAGTGCCATCGCTGGCTGAACCTGGCTGAGATGGAAACTTCCCACAAAAAGAGAGCGCAACCCACTTCTCAGGGCACTATCAAGTCTTCCCAGAAGACTGTGAAGTGCCCCTGAGACGGGCAACCCGGAGATGGGAGGAGTTGCTCTTTTGGGGCCACCACCCCCAGGAAAGGGCTGGGGGCGTTCAACACCAATGGTCAGCAGTACCCACATTCTCAATAAAAGAGCAATTTCCTTCATCTCTGGGTCAGATGTGTCGGGATCTGTCTGTGAACGATGCTCTGCTTCCTCCCGGTCAGCCTCGGCACACTGTTTCACCACTCAAGAGGTTGCAGTTGCAGGACGCACTGCCTCACACTCATGCTTCCCTTGCTACCTTTCCGCGGGATCCAGAAAGTCAGGTAAGAGCTTCTCCTCTGCCTCTAATTCAGGACACCATGCTTCCCAGGTCAGGCCCTCTTCCTACCCTCTGCTGCCCCACCATGGGTATGTCAGGAATCGTCCCTCTGGTGCCACTTGCTCGGAGTTTGGGGGCCTGGCTAACACTCCCCAACCTGTCTTCGCTGGCTCATTCGAATGATTTGACTCGGCTATGCAATTCAATTTGCTAGGTGCCCTCCCAGGTTCAGGGGCATCCTCTTTACGTCGGTGAAAGACAGGGATGCCCCAGCCCTGCGTGCAGAGATTCCAGTCCTCTTGACGAAATATACAATAGAGCCTGTCCCTCCAGCCGAGATGAAATCGGGATTTTACAGTCCTTATTTCATCGTACAGCGGTGGGTTATGACCTATCTTGGATCTGCATCTCTTGAATCGGTCCCTTCACAGGCTTCGGTTCAAGATGTTGACGCAAAAGCGCATTCTTTCATGCATTCAACACCAGTATTGGTTTGCCGCGATTGACCTGAAGGATGCTGCAACTCGCCCGCCATCTCCTCCTCTGGAGTCAGACACGGCTCAAATCTCTGCATGCCATTCATGTTCCAGGGGAGCTCAATCGCACAGCCGATGCACTCTCACGACAGCTTACCCTTCCAGGAGAATGGAGACTCCATCCCCAGGCGGTCCAGCTGATTTGGAGTCGATTCAGGGAAGCCCACGTGGACCTGTTCACTTCCCAGGAATCCTCCCTCTGCCAGCTGTTCTACTCCCTGACCATGGCCCCCCCTTGGCACGGATGTGCCGGCACACAGCTGGCTCCGGGGTTTGCATAAGTACGCCTTTCCCCCAGTGAACCTCCTTGCACAGACTCTGTGCAAGATCAAGGAGGATAAGGAGCAAGTCCTGATGGTTGCGCCATATTGGCCCACCCGGACCTGGTTTTCTAATCTCATGCTCCTCGTGACAGCCCCTCCTTGGAGATTCCCCCTGAGGAAGGACCTTCTTTCTCAGGGGCAGGGCACTATTTGCCACACATGTCCCGATCTGTGGAACCTGCATGTCTGGCTTCTGGACGGGATGTGGCAGACCTCACTGGCCTCTCACAGGCTGTGATAGATACTATCACTCGGGCTAGAGTCCCCTCTACCAGGCAGGCCTATGCACTGAAGTGGGGTCTGTTCGTTGATTGATGTTCCTCTCACCGAGAGGACCCCCAGAGATTCCTGGTCAGTGTTGTGCTTTCCTTCCTGCAAGAGAAGTTAGAGTGGAGGCTGTCCCCCTCAACATTTAAAGTGTATGTCGCTGCCATTGTTGCGCATCACAGTGGATGGAAGATCCTTGGGGAAGCATAACCTGAACATCAGGTTCCTGAGATGAAATCCCCCCATATCACGCCTCATTCCCTCTTGGGAACTCTCTGTGGCAGGACTACGGAGGGCCCCCTTTGAGCCATTTAAGACAGCACCACTGGTTGCGCTCATATCCATCTAGAGGGTTGGGGACCTGCAGGCATTTTTGATCAACGAATCATGCCTTGAGCTTCAGCCAGCTGACTCTCATGTTACCTTGAGACCCCGGCCTGGTTATGTGCCCAAAGTTCCTACTACTCCCTTTTGGGACCAGGTGGTGAACTTGCGAGCGCTGCCCTTGGAGGAGGCAGATTAAGCCCTTGTGTTGCTGTGTCCCATTCACGCCTTGCGCATATACATGGAACACACCCAGAGCCTTAGACGCTCTGATCAGCTCTTCAACTGCTTTGGAGAACAGCAGAAAGGAAAGGTTGTCTCCAAGCAGAGGTTGGCCCCCTGGCTAGTGGATGCAATCGCCTTACCAGGCTTACCAGGTACAAGGCGAGCTGTGCCCCTTGGAGGTGAGAACCCATTCCACTCAGAGTGTAACCTTTTCTGGGAGTTGGCGCACGGCGCCTCTCTAGCAGACATGCGTGCTGGATGACACATAATACCTTTGCGAGATTCTATAATCTCCAGGTGGAGCCAGTTTCTTCCCGTGTGTTGGGTACGAACAGGTAATTGGTGGGTGGAACGGCTCGGTGTCTCGCTTGTGGTGCCATTCCTCTGGCTAGGATACGTACACCTTATTTTCTTCCAGTAAGTTCCCCGTCTGGTGAATCCTGGTCGATATCCTACAGCACCCTGTGGCATTCAGACTCAGCGGAGGAGTCTGTTGCCGTGCCCAGTATTTGGGTTGCATGCCCTTAGTCACCCCCTTTACTAGACTAGGTGTCATACATGAGATTTCCTTGGTAATCCTACATGTCTTCCATGGTATGGTTTCCCTTGGTAAACCTGTGTCTTTCCCTGGACAGTTTTTTACTGTCAGCCCCTGTTGTGTTCCCCTGAACTGAGATCACGACACTGCGTTAGACTGTGCTGTGACCAGTCTTACAATTCACATTCCTATTCGGATATGTCTCCACTCCCCAATGGTTGCTGAAATCTAGTACTGTGAGAATGTCGGAACACCCTTTTTCAGCTTCCCTGGTAAGCCCGTATACTTGTAATGTGATCTGGCTTATGGGGTGTTGGGTAGGTTACAGATTGAGGTACATCTGTCCTGGCACGCTTGCTTGTCAGCATTTTCACCTTCAATTCTCGTAACACATTTCTGGTTGTGGTGCTTTCCATAGGGACCCCTAATGCCAGTGTCGATGTAACATCGAACATGACTGACGTCTCGGTTACATATGTAACCCTCATTCCCTGAAGGAGCGAATGAAGATGTTACATCCCTCATGCCACAACCGTGAACTGCGCTGAATGCCGGGATGCTTTCTCGCCTCCTCAGCACAAACCCGAATGAGTGGATGCATGCCGCCATCTTATATACCCGTATGTACGATGAGTGGCTTAGCATGCAAATTCAGAATCAGAATCAGAAAGAGCTTTATTGCCAAGTATGTTCTTTCCTCACTCTGGATGTATACCGTTCTTGGAGCATAGGCAGGGGGGCACCAATAATCCTTTCAGCAGTCTGAACCGTTCTCTACACCACCTTTCGTTGATGTAAAAACATGTCCCGCTGCCGCGCGATTTCCCCATTGATTCTGCGTCGCGGTCTGCTCTAAACAGCTGAAAGCCGGGCAGTTGTAGCACGCTGTCCGGAATGGCGTCATTCAGCCAGGTTTCCGTGAAACACAGAGCAGCAGAGTGTGAAAAATCCTTATTTGTCCGGGAGAGCAGAAGAAGTTCGTCCGTTTTGTTGGGTAGAGAGCGGAGATTTGCCAGATGGATGCTAGGCAGCGCTGTTCTGAATCCGCGCTTCCTGAGCTTCACGAGCACGCCGGCTCTGTTCCCCCGTCTGCGCGTCCTGAAGCGCTTGATCAGCGTCGCTGCTCCGCCAACTACAACGTTCAGCAAAACGTCTGAATAAACGAAATCCGGTAGAAGATTGAGTGGTGTGTTCTGACGAACATAAATCAAATGGCACTTTTCCACTGCATGGTACGGCATGGTACGGCTCGGTACGGTTCACTTTTGGGGTGTTTTCCACTGGGTACAGTACCTGGTATTCCACTTGCCAATTGTCATTGGCCATTTCTTGTAATGTTCAGAGGTGATTGGGGCTCCCAAGTGTGACCCCTAATGCCTGTGTTGATGTAACGTCTCCGTTCCCTCCTTCATGTATCGAGAGTTACATACGTAACCGAGATGTTTTCCAGCTAATGTGGCTTCTGATGATTTGCTGTTGTAATAAATGGGGTGCGGATTTCAATGTTGTTTTGTAATGTCTTGACACCTTAAATGATACATGTATTTTATGATGGATGTTATTTTGAAATTTCAAGTCTTTGATCCTATTGATGTAAATATTAAGGTGGAAATTGGATTTTAGGTTATAAATGAATGTTAATCAAATTTCTGCACTAAAAGGCCCCTCTAAAAGCTTGATAAGTGGCTCTCTTTCTGCCCTTCAGCATTATCTCTCTGATTTCTTTCACCAGCTGTATGTAGCTTCATCTTGCTGCACAGGCCACAATCATTCAGGTTTTGAATGATCTCTTGACTAGATTATTGCTACTCATGCCTCATCGGTCTGCTGCTTGAGTGCATCCATAATGGTGTTGCACAATTTTGGCTCATATTGGCTTCTCATAGCTCCCCAAACCAGATTCACAATGCTGTTGTTGGGCTGCAAGGCCATCAACAGCCTTGGCCCCTACATATCATGGTCTAGCTATACCGAAAAGTCATCTGCTTGTTCACAAAAAACATATATATTTTTTGCCATTTCTTCTGTCCAATGAGGTGAATGATAGCAAGGGGCTGTTAAGCTCTATAAATGACAAAAAAAAAACTTCTAATTATATGGACCACTTTTATGGTGCAGTCAGTAGCTGATGAACTGACCACATTTTTTTAACCAAAACCTTTTCTTTTTCTTCACAAGGAAGGCATTTGCTCATTCAAAAATGTCATTCAAAATTAAAAATGTTATCCATGCCACCTAGGTGTCCTACAAACCAGTAAAAACTACAGACCTAATGGCACTTTTCCACTGCATGGTATGGCACGGCACGGTACGGCTCAGTACGGTTCACTTTTGGGGTGTTTTCCACTGGGTACAGTACCTGGTACCTAGTACTTTGTTTAGTACCACCTCAGTTGAGGTTCCAAGTGAACCGTACCATTACCAAAACGTGACGTGTAAACTCTGCTTATAAAGGATTGGTCGGAGAGAATCGTCACTACCTGCATCACTGAACTTGCAACACAAACACAACCGAGAATCTAGAACCGCTAGATTTAAATCAGCACAGCCAGCGAAGGATCGAACGCAACTGTTTTGAACGAGCGCACTTTTTTTAACAACCAAAAAGTGGCTGTTTCATTGTCTGTTGAGGAAGTACAGACGCTCCTCTCGTTGATAGCAGAGGAGCGGATCCAGCGAGAGCTTGATGGGGCGACGCAGAATGAAAAAGTTTTTCAGAAGTCGCAGTAGTATAGGCGGCACAACTAACGACATGTGAATAATCCCGCCCACTCTAAAGCGATACTAAACTGCAGTGGAAACGCAAACCGTGCCGACCCGAGCCATGCCATGCCGTACTGAGCCATGCCAAGCAGAGTCGTACCACGCAGTGGAAAAGTGCCATAAGACACACTTTGTAAAATTTTTCCTTGAATAAACTGTTGACAAAGTTAAGAAAAGGACTACTACGTCTATCTGACCACACCTTACTAGCCAAACCTAACCTCATCCTATTCTAAATCCATACTCTGTATTATTATAAATGTCATGTTTTCACTGACACCTCATCACTTTAGTTCAGTATCGTTTGATATTGTTTTTACGGTCATGCACTTTTGCCATATGCCTTCTGTAGTAAAGGTTGTATGATTGCGTGACGAGTGGGGCGGGGCCAAGAGCCATAGGAATGGAGCGAGGCCGGTGGAGTAAATGATAATGAGCGACACCTGCTCCACTCACTGGTCTCAAGTCCCATGGAGGAGCTCCGGAAGGATAAAATGAGGCGCGACGACAGTGAAAGACGAGAGAGGACCAGGCCTGGGCTATTTAGGTTGTTGTTTTGTTATGTTTTATGTGGCAGTCGTCCGTGAGGGGCTGCCACTTTTACTTTCGTTTTGTGTTCTTTCATTTGATTATTAAAGATTTGTTTAAATTTTCGCCGGTTCCACCTCCTTCTTCCCGATATACGAACCTTGTTACATTGGTGCCGAAATCCGGTAGGAAGGATGGACATGCTGCCAGAGAGCCCTCGCTGCTGAGGGGGATCGCGGTGCTGAGGAGGTCGGGCAGCATGAAGGAGTGGAGACCACCGGTGGCTTCCCGAGGCGGTGGTGCTGGAACGATGGAAATGGAAGACGAGGTGGGACGGAGAGCTTACTGCCATGCTCCTGTGTCGAGTGCTGTCCGAGAGGGAACGGAGGAGTCGGCGCCTTTCGCCAGGAGGCCGGAGCCTGCTGCTGTCCACCATGTTTAGGGAGGAGCAGGGAATGGGGGACTCGCTGCCGGCTGCCCTCAACCGGAGGAGCCATCGCCGTCCACCAGGAGGCGGAGGAGTGTCGAGCCATCCACCAAAGAATGTCCAGTGCCATTGCGTGGCACCGCGAGTGAGAGCCTCTCAGCTGGTTGAGGACCGAGATTTTTTTTCCTTTTCTTTTCCTCTCTCCCCTCTCTCATCTCTGTCTCTCCTCATCTTTCCGTCTCCTTTTCTTTCGCCTCGTCTGTGCTTACCCCCAGGTACGCTGTGGCCACCGTGATCGGCTCCCCCCAGAGGGGGGAGAGGGGAGTAGAGCGCAGTCTCGTGAGTACCCCCCGGCCTGCAAGGGGCGATAGGGGTATGTGACGAGTGGGGCAAGGCCAAGAGTCATGGGAACGGAGCGAGGCCAGTGGAGTAAATGATAATGAGTGACACCTGCGCCACTCACTGGTCTCGAGTCCCATGAAGGAGCTCCGGAAGGATAAAAGGAGGAGCGACGACACTGAAAGACGAGAGAGGACCAGGCCTGGATTATTTATGTTGTTGTTTTGTAATGTTTTATTATTTCTTTTACTTTCTTTTTGTGTCTGTTTATTTGATTATTAAAGATTTGTTTAAATGTTTGCCAGTTCCCGCCTCCTTCTTCCCGATCTACGAACTTTGTTACAGATTGTTAATCTTTTCTCATTTTGTTTGTGAAGAAACATAAACCATAAAACTAAGCTTTAGAAAATCTTAAAAATTAAAGGTATTCGGCCGATCAGACAGCAAGTTAGGGTGGTTTCACCTTTAAAAAAAATTAGATGACTTCAGCTGCTCTGTTGAATTATTACTTCCTTCTGCAATGCACCCAATAAAATGATTAATGCAGTGAGTGTGTGCAAGCCCATAAACACCCACTTACATTATTTTCTTTGGCCATTAACTAACCAACACAAGTAAAGAATTATGTTTATTGTGAAAGGTAATCAGTGTTTACAGGTATTTAAAACATACTGAATGATTTTTTTGGTGAGGTTTGTCAATGAAAAAGATAAAGTGATGACTCTGCATGAGAATGTCTTATTGATGGCAAGAGGAAAAATATTTAATCTGCCGTATTGTTGGTGTCAATCAGATCTATTGTGATTTATAAAGGTAAGTGCATGCAGTGTTACTGTGACAGTGTTTTGTCCCCTATACTATCCTGCTTCTTTTGTTGAACTGGTGCTCTCTCAGAGATTGTGTTAATGTTTTTCAGAGCATGAGTAATGTCAAGAATGAGTAGGCTTTCTGACTCAGGGGTGTTTTACTAGTAGGATGCTACTGTATAGAGAAATATTGTCAGTTAACCATCAGTCTTTTGCTCATCATTAAAGGAATAGTTCACTCAAAAATGAAGTCTCTCATCATTTACTCACCTTCATGTTGTTGGTTTACTTTGTGAACGTGAATGGTGACTAGAGGCTGTCAAGCTATAAAAATGACAAATACAACTTTTATTGTTCTTTTTAGAGTTTGATAGTCTCTGATCACCATTCACTCCATTTATTTAGTTTACATTATTTATAAGGCAATAAGGCATAACACAATACACAGTCAGAGCCAACATCTTGATTTGTTTTCTCAAAGTTTAAATGTTTATGAGTTTTAAAGTGAAGTGAAGTGTAGCCAAGTAGGGTGTCCCATACTCAGAATTTGTGATCTGCATTTAACCCATCACAGTGCACACACACAACAGTACTGTAAGTAGTGAACACATACCTGGAGCTGTGGGCAGCCATGTGGAGCAGTTGGGGGTTCGGTGCCTTGCTCAAGGGTCTCACCTCAGTTGTGGAATTAAGGGTGGAAGAGAGCCCTGGTTATACATTACCCCCACCTACAATCCCTGCCGGTACCGAGACTCGAACCCACAACCTTTGGGTTACAAGTCCGACTCTTGAACCGTGAGGCCATGACTGCCCCTATAAACGTCTAAGATTAATTATTATTACAAAAAAGTTCAAATAATTTATACAACCTTCATTTTCCCCCTTTTTTATACAGATAGATTTTAGTCTTTGATAGTGAGAGATAAAAAGAAAGAGAGACGGATAAAGACAGATAGGAACTTCATGGCTGTCATGTTACTTTAAAAAAACTGCCCAAAAAACATGTTTAAAAATTAAAAAAATAAATAAAAAATACACAAACATAGGTTGCTGCTGTGCTCGTTAAGCAATTTCATGGAGTCTTTAAGAGTCAGGAGTGTTAAATACCATGCAGTGTCTGTGTAGAATGTAGGAAGGAAGGCTGTCTCTCAATTCATTAGAATAACATAACAGGAATTATGTCATCATATCCCCCACAACAAACAAATGTGAACCGTGAGGCCATGACTGCCCCTATAAACGTCTAAGATTAATTATTATTACAAAAAAGTTCAAATAATTTATAATTAATTAATTGTATATGTTAAATTATTTGAATATGTAAAATATTAATTACAATATGTAAAATAATAATTGTATGCAGCATTTTTTCATATGTAACTAATAATCTGTTGTGTGTATTTGATGGAATTTAATTGCAATATGAAAGGACAAAACTGAAACTTTTTTTTACATTGTGGGCGATATGAATGTGAAAGCAGAAATATGTTCCACTTCTGTCTCACACTACATTAACCGCTAAAATTATCATACACTATAAAAAAAAAATTAAAAAAATAAATAAAAAATACACAAACATAGGTTGCTGCTGTGCTCGTTAAGCAATTTCATGGAGTCTTTAAGAGTCAGGAGTGTTAAATACCATGCAGTGTCTGTGTAGAATGTAGGAAGGAAGGCTGTCTCTCAATTCATTAGAATAACATAACAGGAATTATGTCATCATATCCCCCACAACAAACAAATGTCATCAAAAACACCTATGAATCAGACACAGTTCATTTTAATTGCTATGGATCCTTATGATGGATCCTTATGCTCAGATTTACAATTTTTTCTGTTTTTAAAATGCCTAGATATCATCCAATATTTGAAGAATTCATGTCATGTGTACCTGTAATTCATGTAAATGTCGTATAGCTCACCTCGCTGACGTGCTTAGAAAGAGAGTTTAGAATTGTTTATGAACCTTGTAATAAAACATGACTCACTGGCACCTGTAACAGAAAGAGTATTTCAACATCCACACCCAGAAACACCTATTTGTGTCTTTTACTGAAAGTCAATTCAAGTTGTTACAAGCTGAGTGAAACATAAAGTCTAGCTAAAGTTTCTGTTTCTTAGTTGTTTGTTCCTCACCCATTTTTAGCTCTACACTATTACAGTGTAAATTTTTGTGGTGGAGGAGTAACATGGCCAGCACTACTGAGTCTGTGTTACAGGGTCCTCCCTTTCACACACAGGCTTGTTTGAGTGGCAGATCACTTCTTCCTACAGCACTCTTGGCCTGCTGCTTTCTTCAACTAAGACCATGTATGGTCAGGGACCAATTCAAGAGTGGAAGGGAGGAGGGACGGCTGGGAACAGTCAAGGCCCCAGTGGTAAAATTAACTTGAGAACAAGTATTTATTTTGAGGATCAGCATAATCAGAGCTGGAAAAGAATGAAAATCAGTGAGGGCACAGTAATATTTAAAGGGGTCATATGATGCTGCTAAAAAGAACATTATTCACTCTGAACAAATTGGTCAGCCAGACTATATTGTTGTGATAGCAACCTTATGAGGATGTCCAAAAACGTATGAGTAAGCAATATTCGGATGATGTACTAGAACATTGTAATTCTAAAAACATAGAGCTGTGAGACATTTTTAATTGTAAGTGCTATAACACTAAAGTTGTTAAATTTGTGTTTAACAACCAAAAAACACACAAGTCAAAGGAAAATGGCAACATGGTGTATGTAGTAGCCTATGTCTGGGAATATATTTATACTGCACATCTGAATATACCTAAATAATATACTAAACTAACATTTGAAATGGTAGCCTAAATTCTTGATCAAATTCAGTATATTTGTATTCGGGCACAGTTAATCATTCACTAAAAAGTCACATTCTTCCGCAGAGGAAATAAATGCAGTACATTTCTTCACAAATTACTTGCAAGGACATGTATAATGGCAATGCAATGCATTCCTTTTTTTTTTTTTTTTTTGGTTTAAGCAGGTAAGTTCAAGTAGATTGTCCTGAGCTACTGCATATCTTGTTGACCCTTTTCACAGACTGAAGACCTGTTTCCACAGTTATTATAACATCTAGCAGTTCATTTATATTTAAATAATATTATTATTATTATTTAGTTTACGTTTAAATATATACTGTGCATTGTATTACCTTGGCATTAAATTACAAAAAAAATAAAATAGGCTATCTATACAACGGCTGGGGAGTGACATTATAAATAAATAACTAAATAAATAAATAAATGTAATATCAACCTTGCTGTCAAGACTGGCACACGGGCTCACTGCATGTTTTCATTTGACTGTTTGACCTGCAGTGTAGAAAGCTTCCTTGATGATAATGGTGCGTTAGTCGTTTGTGGCTCTTACAGTGCTATTGCAGGTGATTCCGTCTGAAATATGAAATCCGTTGCGGGTTTTCTGTTTCACTCATTTGTTCAGTGCAGCTGCAGCTGTACTGTATCATGTTTCTGTCCTCGCCTCCTCCTCTTGCCGCCATTTCACATAACCGAGATTTTCGCTTACCATGTCATGGTGGAACTGAGTCCTTCTGCAATAAGGAGAGTATATGGGTTACTAATACAAGTGTAGCTAGGCTACTATTATGTCGACGATGCGCCTGCTGCTACTGCTATTGCTTTCCGGGTTTTTTGTAATTTTTTATCTCTTTAATAATAGAAATATGGCTATATTATCTTTTTATATGATGTAATATCTCTTTATCATAATAATATATTATTATGTTTAAATATAATCATAATATATTTTATTCATTTTTTGTTTTTATGAATAGTTAGGCTATCCACACGCTAAAATAAAAATGACCAAGAAGGCATGCATTTTCATTGCATTTTTTTAACCAACGTGTACTAGTGTCTGCTAAATTATCACCATACTAATTCTCACAACTGTTAACCACCACTATCATCAAAGAAAGGAATTAACAAAATGGCAAAAGATTCTGAAAGTTCTTTACACTGATTGAAGGTTACATATTATGTATTTAACAGCAGTAACAATATAGCCTACTGTGATATATTGGTGGAAAGTGCATGGTAAGTTTTTGTCCAGGATTAAAGTGGCACGTTGCTGCGAGTGATCTTGGCATCACTAGTTCTTGTATGCTATTTCATAACATTATTATTATTATTATTTTGTTTACTTATGTATACTGTTTATTTTTCCCTGTTGGAACAATTTGATTGGCTTAATAACTTGTTTCATAAAGATTATATTATAATTGCACCTTTTACAAACAAGAATTTATATAGCCAAAAAATAATTGACATTCCAAAATACAAATCTGCATCGCTGCAAAACATCTCAGCCTTAAAAATGTCTTCATTTACAAATATTTTTTAGGTATCAAATTAGGTTTCCATTCACAAACATTGCATGCTACCTACATGTGTCTCATTCAAAATGTAATTTTATTGGTCCGTTTGATCCGTCAACTATTTCTTTATTTACAGAAGGACAATGCTTAAGTATATCATTATGGTAGATGGTAGAACTACATGTAACACAACAGCTGTCCGAGTAAACTGAGGCTGTATTTAGTCCCTCTAGAGGCCATGAAGGCACTTGCAGATTTACGAATAACTTCAAACTCCATGTTTTTTTTTTTTGTTTGTTTGTTTTTTTTATAAAACTCATCCACATAGAATATATTTGGCATGTACAGCTCCACTAAAAATAATATCTGGACAATTTTCAGTGCTTCTTCAGAGCAGTTTTACAAAACAGTGCTTTCACTGTGAAATGTATTTAGTGAACATTTTCCTCATGTGCCTCAATGGTTTGTTAATCAATGTTTTGTGACTATTATATTATTTTATTTTGATATCTTAAGATATTATTACATCTTCTATTTATGATCACACAATTGCTGTCACATAATGAGGGATGGAGTACTTCATGGATTTGGAAAATCATTTTAATTTCAAGTCTTCAGGAAATACCCAATGCCGTTTATAAAAGTGTCCACTAGATGGCAGCAAGTAACTTCGGTTTCTTCCAACTCTTCCTTCTCATCATTTATCGGCAAGGTACTTAATTGAAAAGGTATCGTTATGCTAAAAATCTATTAGCCTACATAACAATTAAAATGGAGACTGAATTTACACTACTTATATCTGTAATGACATCTATAGGTACATTTGTATATTATAAGTACACCTTTATTCTGTTTCTTAAGTTGAAATGGGACATTTGGAAAGGGTCAATTCGTTGTTTTCCTATTTGTTAATGGCCTTTTGCACATCCGCACAATCCATCACATTTTGCTGATTAGTTTAAAGTGTCATTGACTTTAGTTTCTGTACCGGCTGTGTGTTTTGCGCAAAGGTATTCTGTTATGTATTATGTTAACATGTATCAGTTACACAGAATGTAAATTTTGCATGACATTTTATAGAACTGAATGAATAGTTAAAGCAAACCTTTCAGTATTTATGTCAGATTATGGTAATGACACAGCTGTGGACACCATGATGTTTCATGCATTTTTAGAGACTTCCCCCACAGATTAAATGTTCTATGGGAACAAAGATGACATTGAATTTGAGAATGACAT
>NW_015542377.1:598722-598968 GCF_001515605.1 Sinocyclocheilus anshuiensis
ATTCATGTATGTGTATATATATATATATATTTTATTTTTTTTATTTATTTTTTTTTTATACCAAATTCCATCTTTCCCCCATTTTAATTCATCCGGATTCTGAATTTTTATAATGAAAAAGCATGTCTAATTAATTGAAATCTTGAATATTTGCAGTATATACAAATTTAAACAGTTTACCAAGTAAAAAAAAGAAAAAACAACAAAAATGAAATGTTCAGTGTAATTGCATTAGCGTTTAAAGCG
>NW_015542377.1:598984-640723 GCF_001515605.1 Sinocyclocheilus anshuiensis
TATATATATATATAAACTATATACACATTTATTTGACCAAAATAGTAATATTGTTAAATATTATTGCAATTTAAGATAACTGTGTTATTTTAATATATTTTAGAATGTGATTTATTCTTGTGATGGTAAAGCTGAATTTTCAGCAGATGTTACTTCAGTCTTCAGTGTCACATGATCCCTCAGAAATGATTTGGTGCTCAGGAAACATCTATTATTGTTATCAATGTTGAAAATAGTTGTGCTGCTTATTATTTGAAATCGTGATACTTTTTTAGTATTTTTTTTTCTTTCAGTTTTAGTCATAAAAAATTAATTAAATAAAATACAATTGAATGGTAATGTTTTTTTAAACAAATTATAAAGAAAATCTAAAAATCAGCCTGATTTGGTGCTCAAGAAACATTCATTTTTTTATAAATGTTGAAAACAGTTGTGCTGCTTTATATTTTTATATAAAGTGTGATATATTTCTTTTCAGAGTGCTTCGATTAATTGAAAAAATAGAAAATAATAGAAAATAACAATATTTATTTAAAACATAAATATTTTAGTTTCTATTCGAAATAGTTTTTTGGTAACAGTGTAAATGTCTTTACTCTCACTATACATACATATACAACACACACACACACATACATATATATATATATATATATATCAAAATAGTAAGTACATATAAATACATTTAATTTCAATATAACAAAAAAATATGTATAAATAAACAATGTAAACTCTTTCATCCTGTGCTCAGGAAAGCCCATGAAACTGATTATTGCACTTCTTGGCTGTGTTTGAGATTTTGCTTTAGTGGTCATATCACAATGGTAATAACTTAAGCAAGACAGACAATTAGTGAGAGGAAGGTGCTCTGGTCAGCAAAGTAAACTCAGTCAGCTGAACTCCCTTTTGTTAACCAGAGCAAAAAAGTGCTGGCGATGTGCTGAGAAGAGCGACTTCCTGGTTGAGTGGTGTTTTGGGGGGTTGTGTTGAGGTTAATGGATCCAAATGGCCTTTTCCACATCTCACTGTTGTATGAGATTTCACAGTTTTCATAGTTCAATGGCATCACAGAACATATGGCAGAATGAGGGATATTATACATCTGGCCACTAGGTGTTGTCAGAGCCCTTTAAATAGAAAGCTGCCGTGGTTACTATTTGCTTCTGCCCCAGGATGTCCTGCTACTGTTGCCATCGGAAGGTAGACAGCCAGTCTTACCACAGACAGGTCACCCTTCCCTATTCCCATACTTAAGTTTAGCAGACATCAAATACAGGTGCGCCATACAGCCTCGGCAGCACCTGAAGTTCAGAGAGTCTGGCTTTATTTGTCCATGGTTCAAGTAAAGGTCATTAAGCAATGCAGGCCTTTGATACTTCAGTAGATGTAATTTCTGGTTTGTATGAGGTGAGGTCAGTCAGTCCTGTAGATGAATAAATGTGAGCAGGGTGGCATCTGACCCGATCACTGCGGAAATAGCGGCACTGCACACTTAATTCTCCATGAGTGAGTTCTAATTGGACTATGTCGAAAAATAGCAAGGGTTTTCTTATATTTAATTCTGCCTTCATAGGTTGCTGTGATGTTTAAAGCTTGGGAGAGAATCTTTCATTGTGACAGTTGCGTCCACACAAAGGCACCATCGACAACTCAACTCAGTCCCTGAGGACCTCTTGTGTGTTGACATGTCTTATCTCCTTTCATGTGCGGAGATACATGTTAAGACAAGGCCCACACTGGTCTGCAGCATTCCTGAACCATAAGTATGACATATAGTACATCAGTTTAAAATGAAAAGGGCATGTTTCTGCAGATCTTGACAAGTCTTTAAAATTAATCGAGGTAAGTATTATTAGATGCATACTTTTCTGGTCAAGTGCTTTTTTAAATATGATAAATTTAAATTTTGATATGATATAAATTTATAATGATAGGACAATATTTGGCAGAGATACAACTATTTGAAAATCTGGAACCTGAGGGTGCAAAAAAAATCTAAATATTGAGAAAATCACCTTTAAAGTTTTCCAATTTAAGTTCTTAGCAATGCATATTACTAATCAAACATTACGTTTTAATATATTTAGAGTAGGAAATTGAACATGATCTTTACTTCATATCCTAATGATTTTTGGCATAAAAGAAAAATCTATCATTTTGACCCATACAATGTATTTTTGGCTATTGCTACAAATATACCCCAGCGACTTAAGAATGGTTTTGTGCTCCAGGGTCACATATATATTTTATATTTAAAAATAATTGACCTTGACACAGTCATGTGGTCAAGGTCATATGTATATGATATAGTTTCCTGTTTTATGTTTCTATTAGTTTCATTTTGTCTTGGTTAGACCACATGACGTTGATTTGGCAGACAAAAGTATCATTAATAAGCACTGAAGCAGGTTAATATTTCATTTAATTATTTTTCTCTTTTTTTTTAAGAAATAGTAATAAAAGATTATTCCAAACATCTTATAACAAGTTTTTCCTTTTCAAGAATTTCATCAATTAAAAGCAGCTTTTTCTTTGGACGCTTGCTTCTTTTTTGACTTTATGATGCTCAATTCATTTTAATCACAAAGTAAAACATGCTCTTCATCGAAGAGGTGCATTCAAGTCATTTAAGTGTGAGTTGCAAATGTTTGGGTTTGTAAGTTTTTTTATGTTTTTGAAAGATGTAAAATAAGATGTATAAAGGTAATATAATAAAACAGTAATAATGTGCAATACTGTTACAGTTTAAAATAACTATTTTCTATTCTGCTGTATTTTAAAATGTAATTTATTCCTGTGATGGCAAAGCCAGTTTTTTTTCTAGCAGCCATTACTCCAGTTTTCAGTGTCACATGAACATTCAGAAATCATTATATGCTGATTTGATGTTCAAGAAGCATTTATTATTATTATTATCAATTTTGAAAATAGTCGTGTAGCTTTTTTTTTTTTTTGATGGAATTCTGTGATGAACTGAATGTTCAAAAGAATGCCATTTATTTGAAATAGCTTTTTTTTTTTTTATAAATGTCTTTAAAATGTTGATAATAATGTCACTTTTGATCAACTGAATGTGCCCGTGCTGAATAAAAATATTGATTTTGACCAAATAAGAGAAGAAATCAGATCTCCAAATAACCCCAAATACCCTAAAAACATAATTTCATGTCAAATATCCTCAAAGACACTGATTATTTAATTCCTCAACCCTCGCACCAGCTCTTTATTGTGTTTTTATGAGAACAGGGGCACTGCAGGTGTGTATATATCTGACCTGGTGTGTATAATCTACCCACACACACAGTGTGTTATGCTGCTGGGTCAACAGGCCTCTGCACCACTGTTTGTTTGTCTTTGGGGAAGTGAGTTGTTTTTGAAAGTCCTCTCTGGGACTGGGTTACCTTTAGAGGTTGTGCTCAGCAGAGAATTGTGTAAACCATGAAAGTAACAGGCATGCAGAGAAATCAACACATTTCCTCTACTGATTCATTACATTTTTATACTGAAATCTAAAGGATGCTCGTACTGTGCTAAAACACAGGTTTCCCTCAGCTTCCCTTTAAAAAAAAAATGTGTTTTGCATCACTAAAATTATCCATGTCCTGTGTTTCTCTGGCTTGGCAAAGATTACTGCATGTTCCACTTATAGTGATGAGACACACATAGCCATTCTGTGACGTCTGCTTGGCCAGTGTTGCACACCACTAAAGCACTTGTTTTACCTTATAAATTACCTACCAATGAGGGAACCACATAACAGTTTAGAGTCGTTAAATGCTCAATTATAATTCATTAGCTGGAAGCTAGCTCATATGTAAACTCCAACATTCCCATGTCTACAATGTTCTAGTCATGTACAGAGAGGAGGAAGTGAAGAAAACAAAGCACCTTTCTCTGTTCCAAATGAGCTGCCCTCCCACTGAAACTGGCTCTGAGCTCACTTCGTTGCATTACATCATCTATGCCTGTGATGTCACACTAAATGCATGACCTCAGGCTAAAATGAACAACATTTCATTTTACAGACAAGACTTTCAATTCACCGATACACTCACAGAATAATCAATACGTGTTGGATCACATCTATGGATCATATCACAATCATTTGTAAAGACTATAACATTTTTTGACTACTAAACTTTATTTGGTCAAAATAAAATAAAAAAAATCTAAAAATAAATATTAGAAATATTAAAAAAAGCCATTTAGACATTTTTTCAGACAGCATAAGCATATTCAGTTCCATTCAAGTTTGTATTTGTATATACTTTTTACAATACATATTAGCAGCTTTCCAGAAAATGCTTGTTTCAAGGCAACAGAGATGAGTGTGTGAAAATGTCCATATAGCATTAATACACCTAAAAAAATACATGTTATGTGGTTAGTTAACGTCATGTATTCAGCAGACACAATGAACATGTTAGGTAGTGATTACAGCTTGTGCAGGTAATGTTTACAATATAAGGACAACCGTTTTGTATGTTGATCCAAAGCTGACACTTCACAGATGTTGGCGTCATCTGAAATATCAGTTATCAGTTGAATAAATGTTGGTGCCATTATTACATTAATATGCAATCAGTTTTGATGTTGCAGCTTTTGCCTGAAATGCCCTCATTTACTAAGAATAAAAGCATGCAGTGAGGTCTGCGCCCAGTGTGTGTGTGTGTGTGTGTGTGTGTGATTTAGGGGCACTGCATGGGTTAGTCAAAACCTGTCAGTGAGGCTGTGATCAAACTGATTTAGAGAGGCTCCGTTGTCAGGCTGGAAATAAACTCTGATCCTCTTGTTGTGTGGCTGGTAGTGCTTCTACACAGAGATCTACAGTATTTCTTACCTCTTATGCTTCCGTGTGTAGTGTTAGCCAGTCGATATGTTGGTGCATCAGGTAATGTGTTGAGGGGAAAGAGGATTATGGCGCCGGATATTTCTCTGCCATTCCACTTTTCCAGCCAGGAGTGTCCTTGGTGAATTCTGGCTTGCTTGAAATATGCCCAGGGGCCCACAGGCTTTGTTAGGAAGCTACAGCTGCTGATTTGGATAAGCTGTAATCCAATTCTCAGGCCTTAGCACTCATACAGGGTCAGGTGGGACCCCCAACGCCACAGAGAATCATGGGCAGAGAACTGCCCTATTATAATAGCACTGATGAGGTAATTGAAGATAAATTTAGAGCTGAATGATCTGGTGGGCGGGAGCAGAAGAGATGAGAGAGAGAAAAAAGAGAGAGAGAGATTTAGAAACATTTAGAAAGGACGACGTGTCTTTTGTCATGCCAAAGATGGTGGGATAACCTGAAAAACCCTACTTACACCCCATAATTGTTTGTACCTAACAGTTTCTCTCACTAATTTTCAGAGTGAAATCTGTTGAGGTCAAATTTGATCTTGCACATTTTATTAATAATGTTTTTATGGTACGCAATTGATAAATGTATAGATAAATTAGACCAATATGTTTTGTCAATGTTCTGTCCGATATGGGTCTATTGCTATTAGAACACTTTTAAAAATCTAACACTCACTTCTAAAAGTATATCACTCAATGATACAGGTTTAAAATCTAGTGCAGTTTTTAAAATCTGAAAAACTAATGAAAGAATGAAAGTTCTGTCATCATTAAGTCACCTTTATGTCATTCCAAACCTGTATGACTTTCTTTCTTGTGTGGAACTGAAAAGATATTATGAGTATGTATGTATGTATGAATGAATGAATGAATGATGCATTTATATAGCGCTTTATTGTGTATTGTTGTACACCCAAAGCACTTTACAATCATGTGGGGTGGTCTTGTATCTATCTATCTATCTATCTATCTATCTATCTATCTTTTGAAGAATGTTGGTAATCAAACAGTTGACAGTAGCCATTGACTTCCATAGTATTTTTTCCATAGTATTAATGGAAGTTAATGGTTACCATTACTGTGAGAAAATGATGACAGAATTTAATTACATTTTTTGGGGGAGCTATGCCTTTAAATAGTGCTTGTTTCATATAACATTATATAAGGAGATAATGTTAAAATTATGTGAGAACATGCCTTCATAATCTGTAAGATCCACTGCTTCCGCCACTCAAGCGGCATAGTTATTCTTCTTCTTTTTTTTTTTTTTTGCTGACTAGCCACATGCCGTTAGGTTAAGTGCAATCTGCTGTTTGCTCACAATAAATAACTGTTCAGACACACAATATCACACATGTAGCCTAGCGCAAACATGTGGTTTATCTCCTCGAACGCCTGCTCAGTGAGCAAGTGCGTACAAGAGATTGTGTGCACGACTGATTTTCTAGCACCTTGCACCCTGAGTTACCAAGGAGACGAGTGTTCGCAGACAGCAGACATTCAGATCTTGCTGCCGTATCATTACCCACACGTCAATTATGAACTGTTTACTTGTCACTGATAGTTATGTATGTATGAATGTATCACGTGACCTAACCAATCTGATCTTGATTATACAAGTATTTTTTAGAATAGCAGTAGTAATTATAGTAATATTTAATAATTTTTGAGTAATATCACACTATGAGCTATTTAGGAGCTGGTTTGACACTGAAAATTGTATTTAATTGCTGTAACCCAATGTATTAGGTTGATTCAGTCTTATTAAGCAATATACTTGATTCAAAACTCTAAAAATGAAAATGTTACCACATAAAATACATAAGGTTATTTGACCTTTTTTTGGTGTAGGATAAATAAAAATGTACTTGGCTGGTACATTTTTATATGTCCAAGAAAAATGTGAGTTTGATAGAGTGACAGATTTTCACTATTACATTACCATTATGTACTTTATTTTCGTGATTTACTTTCACAATGTGGACTTAGAGGCAATGCACTGACAGAAGCATTTAAGCTGCTTGCATCACAGGAGTTACCGAGAGTCAGAAGTGTGATGTGTGTGTGTAAATGATTTTTTATCCCGGTGGGGACTTAAACCTGAATACACACCAACTCATGGGGACTCGTGTCACTGTGGGGACCTAAATTGAGGTCCCCATGGGGAAACAAGCTTATAAATCATACAGAATTAGTTTTTGTTTTGTTTTTTGAGAATGTAAAAGTTCAGAAAGTTTTTCTGTGAGGGGTAGGTTTAGGTTTAGTGTGCGATAAGAATATACCGATTGTACAGTATAAAAACCATTACCCCTAAAGAGAGTCCCCACAAGGATAGTAAATCAGACGTGTGTGTGTGTGTGTGTGTGCGTGTGTGTACCTGTTTTTCTATTCTGGTGGGGACTTTCAGCTGAGCGCATGTCTATTATAAGGCAAGTGAAAGGCTTGGAAATAAATAAGGAGGTAAGTGGGAATCACCGGAGTAATGAAGATATGCAGCATGCTTTTCCCCACTATCCACTGATCCACTGTTCTTTCTCTGGTCTGAAGAGAGCAAGCAGAGGCGCCATATGCCCATTCAAAGTGAGGCACGTGCCCCCTCAGATTTCTGAGCCAAGTGGATTTTGAATGCAGCTTCCAAAAGACAAAAAATAGCCAAATAATATTTTTTTATATTTGATACAATCACACCGGTGTGATTTGATCGTTCAGTGCGGCACAGCATCAGCTGCTAAATTCAAATCTGCGTTCGCGCTTTTTGGCTGGCGCTGAGCCAGAGACAGACGCGCTTGTACAGCGCTGCATTATAACCAATCACACACGAATCTGTTGAGCTTATGAATGCAATGACCAATCAGAGACGTTCAGATGAGTCATAGCTGAAACGAGTGTTTTGTTCACTTGCTCTCTGACTGAATTATCTGGCGAATTCTCTCATCAGAAACAACAAAGTGCAGATGTGCGTACGAATGTAAATTTCACAGTGTAAACAGCTTCAGTGATTATAATGGGAGTTTTTGAGAGTGCCTGAACTCTGGCTAGACTGAATAAAAATGTTATTTGATAATGTAAATGTTCTATAGGCCTACTCTCTGTAAAATGAAAGTGTTATAATTAGTAACTTACAATATTGATATTAAATTCACATTAAATGCAAAGTCAGTCGTATTAAAAATATTTTATGGCATGACATATCTGGTACTTAAGTAAAATGTGAGGGTTTTATGTGTAGTTAATAGACTACACTATTAGTATACTTTGCCATCACCATTTATTGATCAAATAACAATCTATAAAGGTGCAAAACGCATATAGGCTACACATATTTGAGAATCAAGATATTTCCTATAGCCTAGTTAACACGTTTGGAAATATTTCGAATAAAAAGGGAAAAAAATAAATAAAACATATATATCAGTTATACAGTGCTATCGTGGCTGCTGTGTGTCATGACAAGCATGATTCCCATCAACAGCTCAACAGCTGTTGAAATGCTAATATTTTGCTGGATGAACGATGTTTGATATGGTGAGGTAAAGGCATTTTTTTCAAATAGATGTTCATTTTAGTACTTTTGTCATCACTGGTTATAATAAGCTTCAAATTTCAGTCCATCCAATCAAATCATTGTGCTTGCAAATTCAGTCTTATCCATTCACATTTTACACACATTCAAACTAGTAATTTGGTATTTGTACTTGTATATAGGAAGTCTTATTGGAATTATTGATCTTTTTTTTCCCCACCAACAATATTCTTAAGTTAAAAGTGCCATATATTTTATTGGTAAATTTTAACCACACCCCTTAAACAAGCTCTGTCTAACAGTACATTTAGTCTTTTAGATTTTAGATGCATTATATGAAATTTTGTATAAAACCATGATATTCCACATGTTATACTGGGTACAAAAGGTTTCATCTGTTGCAGTCATATGCATCTAACATGTCTTGTGATTATTTAGTCAGCAGAAGTCAAATTAAAACCAGACACAACATCAGTAGTGCACTGTTATTTTAGATAGAATGGCTGCTGAGAAAGTTCACTTACCATGACACAAATAGCTGGTAATGATGTAGTGTGATTCCAATTCATAACTTGTATAATGGAGACTCTTCCTGTAAAGCCAGAATGTGAGAATTCATCTGTGAGCTCTGCACATTTATAGGTCTTGACTGCACATCAGTGCCACCTAGGCTTTAACACAAGTAGATCTGGTTGGTTCTTGCTGTGTAGGAGGGGCTCCTAGACCATGTGAAAGACTCAAAAATTGTATTGAAATGAAATAATAATAATTACAATTAAAATAAATAATAATGTATTAAATATGAATCATTTTCATATTACAAATTTGAAATGCTGTGTGCTGAACTTTGAAAAAGAGTACATAAATAGTAACATTCATGTGTCAGTGGTAGAACTGCAACATGAGCACAAAAACTGAAGACATTTTGTTTCAAAGAAGCACCGGCCCAATTTTCATGTTCAAGTACAAGAGTCAGATGACAGGCTATAATATAACAAACCAAATGCTTCAAGTAAATCACAGAAGGTGCAAGCTCTTCGCCAATCAGATTGCCAGACTCCAGCACTCAGATAAGGAAAGTCTGCCAGCAAATGACAGGCCTACTGTTGCTGTTTTGCAGTCATGCAAAGCATCAGAAAGGAAGGAAGTGAGGCTCACATTTACCAAAGCTCGGCCAATGAAGATTCATCTCATAACTGCCATCAGATTGTAAACAAAAACCACTAATGTTCATAACCCAATTACCTGCTTTGTAGTGATAATACTTTTGGCTTGGAATACATGTTAGGTAAAAGATGTTCATTAAAATAAATCATGATTAATTTAAAAATCCAGCTTGTCAAAACATACATTAAAGGAATATTTTACCAACAAATGTAGATGCGCTTGTTTCTTCATCAGAACAGGTTTGGAGAAATGTAGCATTACATCACTTGCTCACCAATGGATCCTCTGCAGTGAATGGGTGCCATCAGAATGAGAGTCCAAACAGCTGATAAAACATCACAATAAGTAATCCACATGACTCCAGTACATCAATGAATGTCTTGTAAAGTGAAAAAAATGCATTTTGTAATAAACATGCATCAAACAGTTGTTTCTGGCTAAAATGTGAGTCCTCTATCCATTCGTTAAAACGCCTTAATGATGGATTTGTTTCTTACAAACACGCATCTTTTCTCTTCAGAAGACATTAATTGATATACTGGATTATAGTTGTGTGGATTACTTGTGGATTATTGTTATTTTTGTGTTTTTATCAGCTGTTTGAACTCTTATTCTGACGGCACCCATTCACTGCAGAGGATCCATTAGTGAGCAAGTGATATAATGCTTAATTTCTCTGAACCTGTTCTGATGAAGAAACAAACTCATTTACATCTTGGATGACCTGAATACATGTTGAGCAAATTTTCATTTTTGAAATTTTTCCTTCAAGCATGTAATATCATGAATAAACTGCTGGAATAAGCCTTTAACATGCTCAATTACACGTAAAACACACAGAGACACACCACAGAGCTCAGGGTCACAGGGTCACATGCTGCATGCACCAGCTGCATTGATTTCTGCCTCATCGACTGTAGTCTCTTGGACAGATTTCCTAATTTGTGCCTTTGCGATGCTGAGCCACCCAGAGACAAGGAGTGGGATAATGTCATGTCGTTCTCACCTCCATTTTAGTCATCCTTCCGCATGTTTGTAAAAAAAAAAATTAAATATAGATCTGCAAGGTTTGGTTTCCAAAAGTTCTCGGGAGATGGGCAGATGTGTCAGGATATTTTTGTAATGAAGATAAGGAGGAAAAGGAGAGGTGAGCATAAGAACACCTAGCGTGTGGCTGCTCTGAATTAAAGCACTGGCCTCATGCGTCATCCCAGCTGTGGGAAAACTGTGGAACCAGCTGCTGCAGGACAAGTGAAGGCTATAAAAATAGCTATGCTACGCTATGCGTCTGCAGTCCTGCCCCTATACATCAGGACGAGAAACAAGGAAGAATCCCAGATCAAATGAATTTTTTCCCTTCGAAAGCTTTTTGCTGTCCAAATGGGTTTGAGGAAGCTTTGCTTATATATTCAAAGTTTACATTTTACTAAATGTATTTTTTTTAACATATGGAAATGTTTGGTTCACTACTGTAACTCATGAACAAACCCTCACGTTGTGTACATGTTATGCTAATGACAGTGTAACATTACACCTGACCAACACATTTTTTTTTTTTTGCGGAGGTGTATTTTTTCATTCTTCTGTCCCTGAACAGCAACATTGAAATGTGTAGATGGGCACTAAACGAACACACAAACAAATAAAATAGTTCTTATACACAGATGATTATTTGACAGATGACTTTTAGTTTAATCCAATTAAATTAACAGCTGGTAAATATAGTAATTTTACATATTATTTATTGACTTTATGATCACAACATTAGGCATCAAGTGAAATAATGTAAAATGTACAATAATGTAAAATTTAGGGACAGTGCACTCCAAAATGAAAATTCCGTCTACATTTACTCACTCTTATGTTGTTTCAAACCTGCATGACTCTTTTTTAAATAGTGATTTTTAAGATTTTCTAGTGACTGAGGCCGATTGTGAAAATTATTATTATTATTATTTAATTGTAAATAATTAATATAAATATGATATAAGAATTTTCAAAAGTATCATCTAGTCATCCATGATACTGATACTAATCCAATTACTCTCCCACATATATTTGTGCTGCTAGATGACCAGCATTGTAATTATACATTACACAGCGGGTGTCCATGTTTCAGTCTCAAGGCCATTAGTGAATTCTTAACAGTAATAAGATTGTGTAAGTAAACAGGACCATCCAAGAGACCAGGGCAAGTATTGGGCTCTGGGCCCCTGGGACTGTGCAAGATCACGTGAGCAGCCATACCAGACGGCAGCAAAGCAGGGGGATTTCCAGATTGGTTATTATTGTTGCAGACAGGAAAAGACTCCATTTAGATGCCAGAGATCACTGAGAAAGCCCTCTCACTGTTTTATAGCAGAGTTTATGGAGAATGATCTAGAGAGAGAAGGGGAGATGGAGTGGAGGATCGTTTCACTGCTCCAGGGGCTGGTCTCAAACATTTCACAGATCTTCATATTGATGAGACTTTGACAGATGCCAAATGCACTGGATTTCATAAATAGTTAATAGTTTGTGTGTTTAATGGTGTGTAACTGAACTATAAATAAATAAATCTGTAATCTGTAATAAAATAAATAAATAAATAAATAAATAAACTATTTCCATTGTTAGTCAGAAATTCTTTGATAAAGACCACACAAAATTCCACAGTTTTACTGCAGATGTTTTACTACAAATGTTTTGAAAAAGTAAAATATAATAATAAAATGTAAAAAAAATTATAATAATAATGAATAATAATAAAAATATTTGAGTTTGTTTAAAATAACACAAGAGGTAGAACTTACTGTCAAGAATGCTACTGCTAAAATATGATCTCGAGTCAGACAAAAAGGGCAAAAAATAAACTTCTAATTGTTAAATAAAAATTATATTTATGATGCTGATTGGCATATTTATTTATATCCTGTAACTCTTGTTTATTACATTTTTTTATTTGTGTATTTATTTATTTTGCTAAATCTCGAATTGGTAAATACTATTAGACTAATAAGTAGGTTAATCATTTAGTCAAAACTGAGCTGAAATTTCTCGGTAGTATATAGCAATTTTTAAATAATAGGAGAGGAGTTTTTCATATAAGCATAGCAGTACTACTATGGTTGCAAAACTATTCTATATTCTATTTGTACAATAATAAATTTAAATGTGTCTCAGTGTTTTTAAGAGACATATTCCTGCTGTGAGCCACAGTCTCTGGGCTATAAACTTGTGCAGCATCTTCCCAGATTACCTAGAATCGATTGATGGATGTAATTTGACACCATCAAACATTCATTCATTCAATCAATCTCTGAATAAGTAGACAATAGCTATCATTTGTGTTTTCTGTACTGACAGATTATGAATGCATGAGACAGATTATGGATGCATGTCATTTGGTGCTCTTCTGATGGTTAAGCGTATGGGCTGCTAACACAAAGGTTGAAGGTTTAATTCCAAGCAGCAGTGACTGAGGAACTGGTGTTTTAGTGAGATTACAGTTCTGCTCTATCATCATTTTGCCCTTGAGCGAGGCACTTAACTTCAGTTTGATCCATATGCAATTACTGCAGTTAATGTAAATGGATTTGGATGAAAAGTGCTAAAAGATAGACATGCAGTATACTGACAAGAACGCTGAGATTAAAGTTATAACTTTGACCTAAAGTTGCCTTTCCAAAATAATACATAATAAATGATCATGGGAAATAAACAAACAAACAAATAAATAATGTGATTGAAGATGAAAAGATAATACTTATATAAAAAAACTTTAAAGTTTAAAACGAAACCTATTTTCTCTTTTCTACATTTGTACTTTTTCACTAACTTCTGTAGGCTACTACTATAGCTTGCCCTCTTTAAACTTGGCACTGCGGTACTGGGACTAATGTTAGCTCATAGGCTACGGGATAAATGGCTTGTAATGTTTCTCATTTGCAAGACGCTTTACATAAAAGCGTCTGCTAGATGATCACAAATGTGACAATGAATAACCTGCTTGTAATTACCCCACATAAACCTGTGTGAAATCCAATCCTAAAAGTGTATTTGCTAACACGTTTATGTGTGTCCTTGACAGGGAATGGGAGAAATAAAAGGGATAACAGGGTACACTCCAGTTCCATGTTTTGTTTAGCGCTTTAAACGAGTGCCTTCAATTGATTGACGTTGGCAACATCCAATCAGCGCTCGCAAAGCGTCAAGTCTGTGTTCGTTCGGCCCAATCAGCCAATAAGAAGACTTAAAGACGCCATACGGTATTTCAATCGGCCATGATGGTGAGGTAAAGAGATACACCATTATATTTTCCCCGCAGCGTGCAGATTTTAAATAGCATTAAATATCAAAACGTCTCTAGTAATGTTTATAAAACGCTTCGTTTGATGAGCATATCGGTTATCCTTCACTAGCCCGCCAAACCATCCGTGTTTGCGAATGAGAACAATCTCGTTTAAGCATCTTAAAAAAATCGCGACTGTGATTTTTGTCTTACTCTAATTACTAGAACTGACTGCATATTATTTTTCGTTCTTCCTTCCTATATAATGTCTAAAAGACGGTTTGAATAAATCTCTCAGGGTGATATTTTATATATGGAAACATCGGTAAAGGGCGGAGTTTACGAACTGTCAATCAAACGTTGAGCAGGCTTCACCAGGGGCGTCCACTAACTGCCGCAATATTATTTTCGTTGAGCGTGACCTTTCTTGCAAATAGAGCAGAAGTTTACGCGCCACCTAAAATAAATAAGCAGTACTTACACGCTTATCACTGCTGGATAGTTTACACGACACACCTTTAAGAGAGATTGACAAAAGATTATTTATGATGAGGTGATGACACGTGAAACGACGTGGTCAGTGATTATGTAATGACATATAAGTATCATATGGAAAAACATGTAATATAAAAATATAAATACATTTTAAAAATCCGGCCTTTTTTGGCTTTCAGTGAGTAAAAATAAATGTTTGAGATGCTTTGGACCCATTATAGATTTCAGGGCAGGGTTAATGTTTTACGTACGCAAGTTTTTTTTTTATTTAAGGTAAGTATGATGAGCCCAGGGGAGGTTGACCAGGATAGTATGGATCGACAGTTATTCCACACATACATGAATCAGAGGTTGGTTTGGAGGCGGAGTCTGACTTTGTAGAAATACTGTCTTATTGTTCCATCTTGACCAATCAGAGGAGCGGTGTTTTTGCCACACTGACCAATTACTGAAAACCGCCCGCCTTAAAGCTCCGCCCAGTCCTCTATATTAACTGCTCTGCTGCCGCCGCGTGAGCTCGCTACAGACGCGTAATAGTCTTTTTTTTAAACTATATACATCTCGTATTTCTCTTTATATTATTTTGTTCCGAGACCCCATTATATTCTTAACATTCAGGAAAAATGGCTGACACAAAAGTCGATACCAACTCGGAAGTCTCCGCCAAGGTAATGCAACTTCAGTTAACGTTATACACCGATTTGTAGATGCTGCGTTTTTATTAATTTGAATAAACGAGCAATATGAAATATGGAGTTTGGCATGGAAATAAGTATACAGCGTTATTGGAAACTCTGCAAATTTTGACTGTGTTTTTACCTCTCACTGTCACTTTGAAGACTTTTCGTGGACGGTAAAATGTTAGGTGTGCTGAAGTTGGGCTTCTTTATAGAGACATTTGCAACTAAAAGGCTTTTTGTTCGGATTCTACGCGGGTTCTTTGTTTATGTAGGCGGCTTTTCGGTTCCTCTTTAAAAGTACAGTGAGAGAGATGGACGCAGAGGATCGCAAGCATGGTCTCTACTCTGCTTATATGGTTTGTTGCACGAGTTTCTTTATTACTTCGTATAGACTCAATTATTGGAGGTGCCTCGTACATCGTACGGCGATTCGTCAGCCCGCAGCCCGATCTGTCACAAGTTACTGCAGCCCTCACGACTCATGTTGCCACTCCGAATAAAGCACGTTTCCCTTATCTTTGAAATGTGGCTACTTTATGTTTGACCAGTATTTCAAGTGTAATGAAAGTAGAATATAATTTTAGGAATACATTGTGAACCTCAGAGCCAACCTGCCTCGCATTTACGGTTGATTTAACGGGAGCGTTAGGTCGCGTCGTCTTTTGAGTTCTGTCAAATTCAGGTTATAGTTCACTTTTTCGTAGTGAAAATGAGAGTTCATCATACATTATTGATTAAACTACTTAAGATATGAGCTTTACAGGGCTATAGTCTACCTGTCCGGTAACGTTATACTGTCGGGATGGCAGATCATTTCTTAAATGAAAGAAAAGAGGTCTCTTCTCTTATTCCACGGAAGTTGGTTTATATCAGCGGGTATCGAAATATGGAATTGATTTCTAGCGGCGATGTCAGTTTGTGCGTAAACTTATCCCTCGAAACCCCGCTGCGGATGCAGCAGTCTGGATGACTGAATGAGTTCCCATTGTAGCGCGCGGTCTGATCAGGAGGAGGTGAGCGCGAAAACCGAAGTTAAGGGACGTCCGTACAGGATGCTTTCTCGCGTCCAGCTATTGATTCGTTGTTATTCTACCGTTTTGTGCACGGGCGCCGCGTTTTTAAGACGCAGTGGCTCCGTTTAACTTTTAAAAGCGCGTCTCGAGAGCCCCACGTTCTGTTCCTAACGTTAGCTGCTTTTGAGCGCAAGAGCTCGTACTGTGTGAACGGCCCCGTACAGTGCATCAACCCAAACGATCGTTTTCCACCGGACTTACCAAGCGTGTGGTGCTCAGTCTCTGCTGATATCATATAAAGATCACTGGACTCGCCTACCAGTTGTGGGCACAACATTTCTGACCCGTTTGTTCTTTGTTAAGCTTTTTTTGCAGCGTTCAGGTCTTGATAAGCATACGTCTCTTTAAATTTGCCTATGAAATACGGAGACGATTTCCGCTTCAGCTTAAAGGTTTCTGCCCACGCTGTTTGTTTGATCAATATATGGGTCAGTATTATCCTGTAAGTTAGATATGTTCATCATTCATCTACGGCTCACTGACGCTCAGCGGTTGTACAAAGCGGCATGTAATGGTGACGGTGTGAGAAGGCGTTGCAGGCGTGATGTAGACGCTAACCGGCTTAAAAACTGAGGATTATGACCTAAATTTCTTGATACCGAGCGAGCTGCTGAATGGAAGCACATCCTGTGGTATTCAGAGCGATGAAAAGTCTGCGTTTTTAGACAAAGATGCAATAATTTGATAAATAAAACAATTTCTCTTAAGAATAATAACAATTCTCGAGGGAACAACAGTATAGTGTTTGAAAAAAAATTGTTAAAGGCCTAATAGCACAACGCTATTGTTCTCTCTCTCTCTCTCTCTCTCTCTCTCTCTCTCTCTCTCCGAGGTTTGTCGGTCCAGCCTCTCTTTGGTCGAGTTCGCGCGTCACTAATTGTGAGCTGGGAGTTGTAGTTTTTTAGCGGGCGTGTCTTTATCAAGCGCAGTGATGTGGAGTATAAACTGAACTACAGCGCGCATTGGCGGTAACGCTATGGACGTATCAAATTACAACACCTCAATATGGTCTTTAAACCAGGCGGGGATGGAAGAGACAGACATCCAATGAATAAAGAGTGTGGAAGTGTCGCGTTTCAAATGTGAAATTATTTTCATTCAAAAATGAAAAGCAAGTTCCACAAATAAGAGAGGATGTGAATTAAGCATTGGTCTAGTTTCATTTACTACATCATAAGTAACTGAAGCAATTACAGATCCGTTTTTCTTTTCTTCATTTAGGACCTTAAAGAAAAGAAACAGGTTGAGGAGGCAGAAAATGGAAAGGATGCCCCTGCTAATGGAAATACAGTAAGTTTCCACAACTTTATTTTTTCATTGCCCAGTACTGCTCGTAATAGTTTCCAAATGACCTCAGGTATTACCCATGATAACTCATAATGTTTTTTTTTTAGGAAAGTGAGGAGAATGGTGATCCAGAAAATGAAGTAGATGAGGAAGATGATGATGTGGCTGAAGAAGACGAGGAAGATGATGGAGAAGGTAAGGCCTAATTGAATGGTGAGAATGATTAAAAAAAATCCTGCTCTAGCTCCACCTATGTGTTGACAACCAAGGCCATACCTTTCAACCCTCCCGTTTTTCCCGGGATTCTCCCGTATTTTACCTTTCTATCCCGCTATCATCCCGTCTAAATATTTTCCCGTATTTCTTCTGTATTTTTAATCTTTGTATATAAAAAAAAATCCCACTGGGCGTAGGCTATTTTATATGTTTGCTACATTCGCTTCCGGTAAAACTCCCGTTTTTTGTATGGGCGAAACCTCATCATATGAATAATCACGGCAACAAATTCCAAGGCTGTCCAGTTGCCAGATCTTGTATGAAACGCATCTTTCTCACACGATCGACACATACAAATTTCAACCCATTTGTCCCCTCAACTTGGCAGCCTACAGCCCAGTGATGCTATTGATGTGTGCGCAGTTAGTACCGCGGGAAGGAAACAATGATCACTGGTAGAAATTGGAGAAGAAGACTCAGGTGGTGCTCCAGTGAAAAAAACTAAATATACATGTAAATGCATATTTACATGTATAATGAGATATACAGTAGCTTACACTTCAAAAGGCTATTTAATTGATTAAATGTGAGCGCTGCAAGTTTCAAAGTCAGGTGCTGCGCTGCTTTGTTTACTGCGGTTACGGGGGAAACGGCTATATTCCTGACGAAAGGCGCCACCTGCTGGCAGACAATGAATTTGCATCTTTCAATGAGTGAACTGGTGGATCGACAAGAAGATCATGAATTATAAAACTCTAAAGATATAGCCTACACTAAGATATATTTATGTTACTAAATGAATATATTTGTTTGATAATAATTGTTTAGATTAATATAATATAATATAAAAATTGTTACTTTTGGCTCCGCCCCCACCCCCTTTTCCCATATTTTGGTACCCAAATGTTGACAGGTATGACCAAGGCATATAAACAAAGATGCATTACTAAGAATTAATAACTATATTATAGGTGATAATGATGATGAAGATGATGAGGCTGAGGGTGGCACAGGAAAACGAGCAGCTGAGGATGATGATGATGATGATGATGAGGTAATTTCCACTATATCAGTGGAATCCTTAGATACGTGTATAATCTGACCTTATAAACTGCAGTGTTTTAACTCTGCTTGGCCACATTTTTTAGGATGAGGTTGAAACCAAGAAGCAAAAGACTGATGTGTAAGAAGCTACTTTGTTGGAAATCTTCTCATCCCTCCTTGTCCACTGGGGGAGGAAAAACATGGTCATCATCAAGTAGAGTCCACCATCCGTGTACACACACCTAACTGCAGATTTTGTAGAAACAACCAAGACTTCAAAGCTCTACCTTCTTACAAAATACTTTAAAAGGAAAAATTTGTTTGTTTTTTTATTTACATTTTATATTTTTGTACATATTGTTAGGAGGTCAGCCATTTTTGACAGTGATCTCTGGTTACCAAACGGTGCTTTGAAGTTGATGCATCTCTATGAAATAGATTTTACTTGTGGTTGGACCATGTCATGTTATCTCAAAGGAAACTTGTAAAAAACTAAGCAAAAAAAGAAATGAAAAATTGCAGAAAAACGTACAAAAACATTAATTCAAAGCATTCCAGTAACTTTGTGTATGAACATCAGTTGTATCATACGTAGTTGGATTGTATGAGAGGGCAAGGCCTAAAGAAAATATTTTTTTTTCTTTTCTTTCTTGTCTATGAAATTGCTATCTATTTGTGGCCTGTTTGATGTGTGAAATTTTTTGTGCTACAATAAACCGAAATTTATTTTGTGAGTTCTTAATTTTTTTTTCTTAATTTTTTTTTCCTTTTATGCCTTTTCATGAGTTTTTTATTGTTGGAGCTGTATGGGCAAGAATAATTGAACCAGCATTATCTTCAGATGCAGTTCATGTTTTTCATCAGCCTGTCAAAATTAAATGTACATCAATGTAAATTATTCAGGCCTTTAAGACTCCAAGATCTGGTATAAATTATATTGCGTTAAATAAAATTGACTGTGTGAATTCTTTCATTTCACATTTTTAGGCCACATCGCTCACATTTATATATACTGAGTTTGTATGTATATGTCTGTGTGTGTGTGTGCATAAAAAGTTTATTAGGAAATTAATCAAGATAATTCATGTACATTACATGAACACATTTCTTTTGTAAGAAGAAGGCAAATTTGTAAGTCAACTATACGTTAGCGTTCGATGTAGCACTTATGATACTGAACTTTGAAGTTTAAATATTGGAAGCTATTTTTAGCTACTGGCTGAATATAGTCATTTTAAAAGACCATTTCAAAAAGTGATCTGATTGTATCGTAAAAGATGAATTTTTAAACATGTCAGTTTAAAATACAGACATTTTAAAGATTACTAAAGTATTTCATTAATTGCATTTATGTAGCCTAACAGAAGTCTGACAAAAACATGTCACATATTGGAAAATGTGCATGAAACCAAAACTGCTAGAACTCAAAAGAGTGGAAGTGTTTCAGTTTTGGTGGCTTTAAACTTTCAGAAAGGAGCACTATAGGGACGAGTTGATGTTGCACGACTGCTGTCAGGTCTTTGACTGTTGGCAAAGGTAGAACCAACAATCATGAGCACCAGATACAAACTCTAAAAGAAGAATTTATATGTGACCGGCTTTATAGACTTGCTGACTCACTGGCCATTCAAGCCTTGATCTGGCATCAGACTGCATATTGTGTGTTCATTTGGTCATATTATGTATAGGAAAAACACCATTCTGTCTGTTTACCTAAGACATGGGTGTGTGCTAAATTACTTCAAAACAAGCCGTTTTTAATGAGTTAGCAGCGATCAAAATCTTGTGGGAAGTAGGGAGTGAAAGTATCAGTGCCACAAGTAGGTGGACCAGAGGAAACAACAGACGGACAGGGTTCTGGGCCATCATGCTTTCAACAACACCGGGAAACAAGCACATATGAAGAAAGTAGAAGATCAAGGCTGAGATGAGTAGTTTGGAAACTTCTAGAGTGGAATTAGAATGAGGGAGCATAAGTGAAATGGATCCATCTAGGTCGGAGATCATGGAGATCTAAGGAAGCTGGATCAATTCCAGATTCTTTTTTTTTTTTTTTTGCTGTGGAAGGAAGCTGGATCAATTCCAGATTCTTTTTTTTTTTTTTTGCTGTGGTCTATGAATGATTCATTTCCAACAAGCAATAACCTGCAAAAAGGTGGACCCTCTGTATACAATGTGGTGAGAAAGATGCCATGACCACATTTTAGCAGCATACAAGACGACACTTGCCTAATGAGCTCTCTTAAAACTGCTTGATGACAGCATCTTTGAAAAGAAAAGAAGAAAACAAATAGACTAAATGAAACTGTTTAAACAAATGATCTCATTCATTCAACTCAGCACAAGCTCAGCTAATTATTATGCTTGAACTGTGTATAGCTAGAGGTGTCTACATTCTTTACTACGAAGGGCGAAAAAGCAAGTCTGTCTGAGGGAAGTGGGCCAAAAGTAAATGCTGCATTATATGTGGTCAAATTTCTGCTGGTGCAAAGGGCTTTTTCATGAACTTTAATGAGGTTAGGGCATAAGGGTGTCACTAAGAATGATAAAACTAATTGGATTTTAATTTTAAAAAGACAGGACACGCATGGGCTCTCATGAGAACCACCAAAGGTTCATGATGTCTACATGATTTTGCTGGCTAATGATTCTGAATGTACATTTGTCTTGCGTAATGTCTTAATAAATGGCAGTCTTGTGCATGATTTGTCAGTGTTGTTTATTATTAGGTGAAGGTGTAACTATCAGACAGTATCTAAACCAAGAATAGCAGATGTGTTAACCACAGTTTTTGTGTGAGCACACATTTGGAGCACATTGATTTTGCATGCAGGTCATTGTTGACTGTGTTCAATGGAGTATAGAGATCAATAGAGTTCAGAATGTCTAAATGAATTCCACCATTTGCACATGCAATATATGTCCACAAGCAGATATCAAGGGCCTGTGACAGGTAGCACAGAATCATTTGCCTGGTAATTAAATAAAATGAATCATTAATAGCATTCTAGAGAGCATCACTTAAAAAAATCTTTTAGTATGATTACATAATAAAAGTATGATTACAGTCAGAGCACCTGTAAGTGTCACGATCACCAGCTGGAGTGCCCTTGATAACCACCAGAGGGCACTCCATCCCATACCTCTGTCACTCAGTCTTGGACTTCATTTCCCATAATCCTTTGCCCAGACTCATCAGCACTCATTGTTTTCACCTGTGTCTCCTTAACCCTGCCTGCTCACCCTATAAGCCTGGTTCAAGTCTTGCATGTGTCAGTTCTAGACTTTTATCCTGGTTCTGGTCTTGTTCTCCTGGTTGTTTGTATTCTGTATGTTTCTCTGGATTAAAGGGGTCATATGATGCGATTTAAATTTTTCCTTTCTCTTTGGAGTGTTACAAGCTCTTGGTGCATAAAGAAGACCGCAAGCCCGCCGGACGCTCCATCATCGAATCCGCCGGCCGTGCCATTCTCAAGCCCAGCCGCCTCTGCTCACTCAAGCCGGCCTCCGCATACTCTAGGCCGCGGCTCACTCTAGGCCTCTGGCCTCCACTCACTCAAGGCCGCGGTGTGTGACGCTGTTTCGTTGTGAAAGCGAAACTTCTTTGTTTGGCCTTCCAAAAATGTACACGACTAGAAATCAGTGGTTAAGTTGTATTTACAACACTGGTATGTGGAAAATAATGTGTTTTTTTAACCTTAAATCTTTTAAGAAAAAATGGGAATCTTGTTAGAAAGATTTTATCACTGTTCTTCCTACTCTTCACGTCCTGTAAATACGTCTGTCAGTATAATTAGTATAATTAAAGTATAATTATAGCATAATTAAGCATTTACATTTATTACTAAAATTAATTCTAAAAACCTTGCTACACTGTAGGCTTTTAATGTAACATACAATTTGTTTATCATATTGATTACATTATATTTAATCATTTAAATGCAACATTGACATCACTCACATATCTTCTCAATAAGACATTAGTAAGTCCCTCTGTTGCTTGGTGATGTGAAAATCCAAGAGTCTCTAGTCCAGTAGGATCCATGTTGGACAGAACTGCCTCTATTCAAGTGCTGCTCTAAATCTTTGTTGCCTCCTTGATTCCATTCATGCAATGCATCATCCCAAGGCCAAGCGTAGGCATCCTGGGATTTCATAATATTGGCATGGTGCAAATTTGTATTTGTCAGTCATTTTCACCTCTCTGTTTCAGGAATTCGTGGAAGAACAATAGTGAGAGTGAGTGAGTGTGTCAGCTCTGTGTCTTTCTCTTTGTGTGAATTTCTCAGTCCAGTTAGTGATCTGGCTGCTTCTGGATAAACAGAGCAAGAATCACATCAGAGGCTGTGGGTGGAAACTGCTTTGAAGTCTCTCATGCCACCTTGTGGTGTTTTCAAAAACCTGTTTTATATTTTTGTCATCAGCAATGAGAACCAATATAAATGTAAGTTTTTATATAGCAATTTATAGCAATGGCAAATGTGTGAGAACTTTATTTAAGAATCACAGTCAAGCCTTAATTAAAGATGGAGATTCAGTGATTCAGATTGCACTTTAACAATGAATTGTCATTTAGACACATATACAGATGTACTAGGGAGGGTGCAATTCTGTTTCACTAATAGTGTAGTTAGTATAGTTGTATAAATCCTATTTTGAGTTTTAAATTCCCTTGCTTACTCGTTATTTTATTTTTTATGCCAAAAATTATATATGCATTAAACAAACAATTATAAGGCATCACTTTAGGAGGCACTTTGATGATTTGTTGTTGTGCTTCTTACAATTAAAGGCTATTATCTCCATCTAGTGGACGTTAATTGTTGCTACACTGATCACACTGAGTTTCTATGTGATGGTCAACACCTGCAGTCACAAAAAAAAAAAAAAAAAAAAAAAAATTCTGGCATAATTTCCTCACCCTCAGGCTGTTCCAAACCTTTATGAATTTCTTTCTTCTTATTAACCCACAAGAAAATATTCTGAACAATGTTGGTAACCAAACAGCTGCTGGTAACCATTGACTTGCATAGTATTTTTTCCCCATACTATGGAAGTCAATGACTACCTGCAACTGGACTATCCCTTTAAGGGTGTTTGATTATTTACTAAATCCAATCAGCATTTAATCCATCAGCTGGAGTGAAATGCAGGAATTTCATATAAGATATATAATTTATAACTAAATAAATTTGGAATTTACCCAATTCTTCGAAATGGATTTTCCCCTTTTAAACATACTTTTAGAATTTTTAAAAATATATTTAACAGGATAGTTCACCAAAAATGAAAATTCTGCTCACACATCTAGTTGTTCCAGAGCTGTATGAATTTCTTTATTTCATTTTTTTCTGTTAAACACAAAATAAGTTAATTTTAAGAATGTTTTTAGCTAAACATAAAATATGTTTGTCCCATATTTGTTGCTTCCATAGTATTTTTCCCATACTGTTGGGAGTCAGTGGTGACCCTCAACTGTTTGATTACCCACATTCTTCAAAATATCTTATTTCGCATTCAATAGAAGAAAGACATTCATACAGCTTTGTAACAACTTGACTAATTGACTTCTGACCAACTGATACACAACAGCACACCATAACGTTGCTTCATGTTCCTTACATGGCATGACATAACATTAAAGCAACATATGTAACACTAATATGACAAACTTTAGAGTTTTGGAACAAATCTCACCTTCCTTTTCGCCATCATATGTACTGTAGGCCTACCATAAATAAGAGGCAAAGAACTGCATCAATGTATCCACAAGGTGTCAGTACACACATTAATTAACAACTCAACATTTTCTCCCAGGCTCCTGCAGCCAAGCAAACAAGCGAATGGATGAATGGATATTGACTCCATATATTGCATTATCTTAATGCATCCACGTGTATTTTTTTGACTGGGTAATTAAATTATAATTATATATAGTTATTAGATTTTATAAATCAATGAAAAACAAAAGAGACATTTGCACAACGAATGATCAAACCTATTACAATATAGAGTATTTCTATAAATAGAATACACTTTCATAAATATATCCAAAACAGATCGTGTAATACTGTGTATTATAACTTGATTTACATCTTACCAGCTTTTATTATATAATGAAAGTGTCCACCTGAGCTTCTATGCTTCACAGTTTGTTCTACCTTTCGCGAATCCACGTCGTCACTAAACCCAAATGACTTTTGTTCAGTGTTATTCATTCATTTGTAATAATGAAAACCCATAACAGGTGCAGACATGATATGTGCTTCTATGAGACAGTTTGTCAGTGCTGCTGATCTGCAGCTTAACTGCTGGATCTGCTTTCTCACTAATGAGATCTACTCTGAGTGATGCAATACCGCTGCTTAAGAAAATGAAACACAATTTTTATGCATATTACTTGATTATTATTGTTATTCCTGAGTCTGATATGAAGCATTCAAACCTTGCCATCTTCAGACATACCACAATGCTAGAAAGCACAAAGGATTCCACTAAATGGAAAAAGGCAGTGCTACTAGTCATATTATTGTTTGATATAATAAGCCTAGTGGAAAAATTCATGCATTTTCAAAAGAATGTCTAAAATTGGCATTAAACAGACACTATGAAGGTGAAAGTCCATGAACTGATACAATATAAACTATTAATCTAATGAAACAAATCATGCATTTATTATAATATGAAGCCCATTTAAAAATGTATCTGATAATAACCATCAGGGTGATGGTTTGTAGAAATCACATCAGATGTATTCAGAGAGCAGAAAATCTGAAAGTGCCTCTAATGGAAATTGAGTGTCAGATATGACACTATTGTAGCTGCTAACAAGTTGCCAGTGCAAGGTGAGATGAGAAATGAGATGACAATAATCTCCTAGCATTCTTTGACTGGGATCATTAGTGTTGTGTGATTAATTGCTTCCAGGGTGCCAAGAATCATTTTAGCCTGCCTATACAATTCAATGAGACAGTCACATATGATAATTGCTGTTTACTTTATAACAGTGGTTCTCAATCAGGGGTCTGGGCCCAAAAAGCAAAGTTCTGAGGAGACTGCAGGACAACTTAAAATGATTTAAATGAAGTTTTATTCAAATAATCTAACTTAAACTGCTTTTTAAAAAATCACACACACAATAATGGCATAAACGGAATATTTCTTTTCCTTTACGCTTTTTATTTTCCACCACAACTATTGTTTTATTAAATAACATACTGTTCTTGAAACATCTGGAATCACAAAAATAATTGTGGTTAATTTAATACATTAATACTCCCAGTTTCTGTCAATAAACATATTTACAGTAAAATATATATATATTATGGCTTATATGAGGGGACTATAAATTGTATTAGCTTTCAAATCCAAGATCTAGTGCTATATACAGTAGCACTGTTATGGTTAACTTTGTCACACACTCCCCTTGTTGATGTGCTATTTACATAGAAAATGTATGTTAAAAGGCATTCTTAAGTTAGCGGCTTCTAATCTCACATAGCCAGACTTTTGACTATCTATCAGTATAAAGTATAAAGTCTGGGTCGAGAACCACCTACAGAAACAGTTCGTCTGACCAACATGAAAAACGACCAATCACGGTGCAGATTCATCTGATGTCATGATATATAAAATAACAGACTGGTTATAGACAACTATTGCATGGCAGTGTTGGTCCAGCTGTACAGATACCCGCACCCCATAATAAAATAAGAGCAAATTTTGTCATTTGGATTCAGCAATTCTGTCCGTCTAAAAGTAATACATCCAGATTGTTTCACAGACATACTCAAAAACAAAATTGAATATCTGTTCTGGAATATACACTTTACTAAGTAGTTTACTTAGTGAAACTCAGAATACCAAATCCAGAAATGAGTTATTCCTCAAAAGCGCTTATTGCATCAACCCTGTAAACCCTGTTTCCAGTTGAACTAATCCCAGAAGTTGTGTAGCACCAGCCAATCAGATTAAATCTTGCAGTATCAGTAGTTTGGAGATCAGTGAACAGACTGTGGGTGGTCTGTAGTCTGAAATGTATGTTCTGGATCTATGTATGAATCTTATACATACCCTTGATGTATATTCCAATAGTGTTTTAAAATGCTCTTTATTATGAGACAATCCATGTGATGTAAAGCCCCCTGCTTCAAAATGAAGGGTTGCAAGTGCTCAGGTCCGGTTACAGCCATGCATTCCATGTCAAAGCTCTTCACTTAACATGCCCTGAAAATCAAGAAGTAACTTTCCATAAATCATTAAGAAATTGAAAGTATAAATCTACATGCATATTAGAGGTGAACTGGGGTTTCAAGTACTTAATAACATCAAATTAATGATACAGTCTGGGTCATAAGCAATGCTATGGGAATCAGGTTCTAAGAAACAGTATAGTAGAATTTGTATACTAAGAATACATTCATTATAGGCATAACAAGACACTACAACAAGTCAAGGCTTGTTGAATTGTGTGGGTGGTGTGAACTGTGGAAATAATCCTCAAACATAATATTCAGTTGGCTTTCAATTTGCACACATTTTTCTTCAATGGATCATTGTAAATCTGTGAATATTTTCTGCTCGTACAGTCATTCATAGCATAGTTTATATGTGTCTGAAATGCTCTGGAAAATAACCACTGACTCGAATGGGTGTTTAAAAAGACACCGCTGTTTTTTTTTGTGTGTGACAGACTTCACCCCACCCAAGCTGTGGCAATGTGACAGCACCCTGTGACTCGACATCCACCCTTCACAAGAGGCAATTGACAAAAGCCATTTCAAACATCAAAACAACTAACAAAAGCCAGTCTTAGCCAGACTTTGTCTTTGCTGGTAACAGTATGCCTTTGATTGGATGCCACAATGCAAATATGACAAGTTGCCTCAATCTGAAAAAAAAAAAAACGTACAAAAATAAACAGTTAAAAGATATGTTAATTATTTTCACAAAACACTAAATAGTGGTGAATGAGTGCATATAATGTGTGACCGGTGCAGTTTTTCCATTGAAGCAGGCACATGTGAACATATTATTCAAGTACTGTAGGCCTATTATTCTGGGGTCCCTATATTAAAATTTAGTTCTATAAAGTTATTCATATCAAATAACTTTAAAATTAATTTAAAATTGATCAGTTATGGCATATATTGTCTCTCTTTCAATGAAAATGAAAAACCAGAAATTAAAAAGTTGTAAAATGTCCAGTAGCCATTTATTTACAAAATATCAGGAATTATTCTCTTGGAACTCCACTCAAATCATAAAAATGGAACTTAGTGATGTGTAATAAAATGACTAAGTCGTCTTTCATTTTTATACTTCTGGGTGATAGTACCAATGACAATCAGTAAGTAGATTTTGATAATTCCAGCTGGCCGTTCAAGAGACTATAAACTAGGGCTGCACGATTAATCGCATGCGATATTTAACGCGCATCTTGTCAGAAAGCCGGTTCTGTAATCAGCGGTAAATCTCCATCACCTGCGTGCTTTCACATTGAGCAGCATTAACTACACAGAGCCGTTGTTCACTGATGAGCAGCGCAAAAAATCGCGCGAATATGAACGTGGTTTATTACGTCTTTTCGACGTCTTTTCAACGAGTTTTTGCTGAGTGGGATAGGCCTATATGCTCCATATAGATACAAATTGCTTTGCTGGTTTAAAACAAATTTAAACAACAAACATATAGGCCTATATTCTGCTGTACTAGCACAGTAAGCTCATATACATTGAACAAGATTGGTGTTCTATGGTTCTTATATAATTTCTCCAGATTTCATTACTTAAAGTGAGGATAAACTTAATAAAGAGCACTTTCACCGGCTGCTTTCTCGCAGTAGCTGAGTGAAGAAACCTGAGCGTTGACTCCTTTGAGCGCAGAGGGAAGGCAGTAGATCATGTGATCTGTTTGCATATCAAGGTCGCCATTTTGCAGGAAAGTTTGGGAATTTCGGGCACAGAAGAAAGAGGAAGTGGTGCGCTTAAAAAATTTGGATTACGGACGTGTGAGGATCCAAGACTCCAGTCAGGGGGGAACGGGAGAGATGTATGAACGGGAACCGTCTGCGTGTGAACTTTACCTGCACTTCAGCAGGGATTATTAGTACTCCAGTCTATTCTACCACTTCTTTTGCAACAGATCGGAAACCAAATCTTGCAACCAAATCTTTGTAATGCACTTTGCTGCGATTTGCTTATTTACTCCATTCATTCGTTCTGCAGAAAGTTTGTCAAAGTTGAGAGTTGTTTGAAAGTGTCCACGGGGGTCCTGCCGCATCTGACAGGGTTATGAGTGAAGCGGTCACTAACAGTTTTATTGGATTGGAGGATTGTTGATATCGAGCTTTTCACATGTCAGTCTGACCCGGTCAGCGATCACCGGTGATTGTTGATCACAACGAAATCGAAGTGACGCGACTGAAAGTGAAAGTGATCAGTCATTCATTCCAATGGTTTACAGCAGTCGCCCTTTAACAGTTGTGGGACTTTGAATCTTTGAGCCTTGATCATGCCAGTGAGAAAGAAAGGTAAAGTTTCTTTAAAATGTGCATATTTAAAATGCTGTGTAGCCAGTATTTTAATATATAAGTTATAAGTTATGGGACAAAATGTATTCTGAATATATTTTAAAATATATTTTTACTTTATGTTTGGCCAGTGTTTCTCAGCAGGGTTTTTATAATGTGTTTTTCAGATGCTCAGAGGGCACTGCAGCTTCTGGAGGAATACCGAACGAAACTCAGTCAGACTGGAGACCCTCATCTCAGACATTCAATTGAGAGAGTCATAAATATATTTCAGAGTACACTCTTCCAGTCCCTCATAGGTAAGTTGCTGCTAGAACAAACATGTTTTCCTCAAGGAAGTTTCTTAACACTTGTCTTGTTGTGCTAAGATCGTGGAACAGGTTTGACTTCATCATTTGACAAGTTTGACATTTTCAATGATGTATCACAGCAGTCCCCCCCCCCCCCCCTTATTCTACTGCAAATAAAGTGTTTGCACATTGCAATTTAAATATTTTGTTTTTCTTCTAAAAGACACTTAAAATATAAAAAGTTGAAAAGTTTTAGGAATGGAAAGTTCTGTTCGTTTTTTTTTATGCTTAGTTGTAAAATATTTCATCTATTTGACCTATTTTTTCCTAGGCTTGGCTTCCCTTGGCTTGTATTTGCTGGGAATGCAGTCCAAATAGTGTTTTATGTGCAGTAATTTCAAGTAAATTTTTGTCAATTTGGGAAAATCCTTTGAGTTTCCTTTTTAAGCAGGCTCTTTTGGGAGTTTATGCAGTTAAGATAAAATGGAAGAGGAAATTGGTGGTGATAAGCGTTTTACTGTTAAAAAAGGCCAACAGAACATATCCAGAAATAGCTATAAAAAGAACTTGGAATGTTTTTGTATATTTGTTTTATACTGGCTGCTCTTTGCACTGACTTTAGTGGGCATCTTCAAAAAAGGTTGTGGTGTGATATTTTTGAAAAATAGATTTTGTAATGAATCTGTGGCAGTTGTAAACTGTTTACAGTACTGTTAAAAATGGAAAATGTACTGGTAATTTTCTGCCAGGAAAATTAATATCCATTAATATTACAGACATTTCCGTTAACTAAAACACAATGCAATGCAGTACAAAATTCAAAATACAGATAAAACACTTATAAAAAATCTATATGGATCATAATAATACAGTACATTGCGCCATATTTTAACAGATTTTTAGAGTGTAGTATGGCCTACCCTATTGTAATTTAGAACATCCTTATATCCCCCACTGGACAAATCAAAGCACCGTTGTGCATACTTACTAAAGTCTTTTAGTACTTAATTAAGAGGCATTTGAAATGCATCATTGCTCTATTCAGTTAATGTTTTGCTGTGAACAGACGGTTACATCTCAGCGCATCCCTACCATTATTTTTCCACGATTTAAACTCCCATCGTTTAGTTTGGCCTGGACTCTGCATGAATCCAGAGAAGTGCTGTTTACAACCGTAAAGAGTATTCATGTTTCATGGTGTTATTATTTGTCCATCTGACTGAAAACATTTATGGAGACTCCGGTATCTCTGAAAATTTTAAAGAATGTTATTGTTTTTAAACATGACTTAATCAGAATCTCACTCCACTGCACACAGAAGTCCTCAATATGTTCCGTACATGTTTGCTGCTATGTGTGGGTAGACATGGTGTGCAATACTTTTAGAAAATGTAAACATGAATGCAATTTGTTTTTTTTCAATTAAATTTTGTAATGCCGTATTGAAGAAAGTGTAATGGTCAATAGATGACTCCTTGGTGCAGCCATTATTTTTGATGTAAAATTTAGTAGCAGTAGTCTATAACTGTTTATCCATGATGCATTTATCCAAAACAACTTTTAAAAAGTCTATTGTATTGTATTTGTAAGGACAATCACCCCAGAGCAACATGCCTTTCTCAAGTGGTCAGTTGCACCAACCAGTAACCATCTGGTTACCACCACTAAACTTTTACTGATACACTAGCTAGACTTTTTGACTTGATGACTCATGAACAATATACAACTGAACTGTAATTTAAAAAGGAGCACATGTATTCAAGTCATCATTTGTATGTGTTTAATGTATTTCTGAATAAATTATTAGATCCAGACACACACACACACAAAACGAGTATGATGCCACTGACTCTTTGTAGTGATTGATAGCGTAAGAGTAAGACTGATGCGGTCTGAATTCAATTTGGGCTTGGCTTATCTGAAATCTACACCTAAATGAACTCTGGCTGCACTAGTACTTATTTTATCAGTAATTTTATCATTGTTACGTAAGATAGGAGTCAGGCTACAACAAATTCCGGTCTTGCAATGTTAGGACTTCAAGCCATATACAGGTTGTAATTTTGAGGTTAAACATCATTAATGTATTTACACTTGCTCATGTTTTTACGGATCTCATTCTTATCCATTTACACATGGCCATGTAAATGAGTACCTGCAAAATGGTTTTAAATTTGTTCTAGTAAGGCATCAAAGTGCAAATAATGTGAAATCTGCATTTTCATAAAAGTTTGTATCTTTGATTCTGACTTTGGTTCTGTAAACATTTGTAGGGATTATAGTTCTGTTGGTGGCTTATTAATTACATGTATTTCATTATGCAACCTCATAATTCTTTCAGATATCCAGGAATTTTATGAAGTGAGCCTCCAGGATAATGAGGATAAGCCCATAGAGCCGTCAAGCCTTAAAACTAGCGAACCTTTTCCTCCAGTTAATGAATGGAATTTCACTGGCCCTCCCAGTACCATTGGACCAACAGAAACTGTGCCCAGCGTCAATGCCCAAAGCAAAGAGGTAAGCAGAACATTGATGTATATACCTCTCAGAGGTGCATATTTGCTGTATGCCGTATGTGGTTCTTGAATGCCATTATTGGTTTTAGAGTAATTGCTGGTGTTTATGACAATTGTTGGTGCAGTCTTTATTCTTGCGGAAGCAATTATTTTTCATGCAGTGATTCATTCTTAAAACAGATTAATTCTGAAACTAAACTGTAGCTTAAAGGCACGCAATGGTCACTACTTTGGGTATGTAGGAACTATTTGCATTGGCAGATCAAAAATACACAAGGTAACTGTTTAAAATGTAAGTTACATAGCATTAAAGGGGTCCTATGATGCGATTTCAATTTTTCCTTTCTCTTTGGAGTGTTACAAGCTCTTGGTGCATAAAGAAGATCTGTAAAGTTGCAAAGACTAAAGTCTCAAATCCAAAGAGATGTTCTTTATAAAAGTTAAGAGTCACCCACGCCTACCTAAAACGGCTCGTTCTAACACGCCCCCAACATGTCTATGTCACGATGTGAGATTTGCATAACGCCGCCATGTCGTGAAGGCGCTGTGTGTTTCGTTGTGAAAGCGAAACTACTTTGTTTGGCCTTCCAAAAGAGGACGATATCACTTCGTCATGCCTGGAGCTGATCCATGCTGGTCGCTGAGGAAATACATCAACTTCGCGCTGTGGATCGCCGGATCGGCTTTCACCGTGGACGAAGCGGAGTCCAGCCCGGGGTCGTCACATGTGGTTGCTGCAAACCCGCCGGACGCTCCTTCGTCGAATCCGCCGGCTGCACCGTTCTCTCACTCACTCACTCTAGCCCTCCGGCCGTTCCTCACTCTAGCCCCCGGCCTCTGCTCACTATTGAGCTGTAATGATATTTGGATAAACCGTATGATTGTGAATGTTTTATTGCTTAACTAAAGAACTTGAATTGTAGTTGGTGTCTATATTTATACAGAGGTTCTATATAAAATCATTCAGAGACACTCTTTTGTCATGTCAATGTCAGTTTCAGAAGTCATGGTAATGATTCAGCTCTGGTAAACCTACTTCAGGACATCCAGTACTTGTTAAACTTGTGCTTGAAAGATAATTAAGGATGTAATTAAAGTTCATGATGCTGAGCGTGTGAAGTGTTAAACCTCTGACTGATTTAAATGTGTTGCTCCAAAATAGTACATTGGAGTTCTGTGACACTAAATGCAGAACATTAAGCGTTATCTTATTTAATAATGTTAATTTAAATCTGATAAGGGTTGGTCATGCATTTTTCATTTAAATTGTTGTTCACATTCTAGAGAGTGGGTAGATTTTCCTTCTGTTGGGATTGGAAGTGATGTGCCATGCTGTGAATAGAAAGTGTTTTAACAATGCATAAAACTAATTTCTATGAAGTCTCAGATGAACCAGATGAGTGTTTGAATGTCTCCACTGGCATAGAGGATGTAGCTTTGTGGTGTTTCATTATTTATTTCAAACTTCTGTATCTCCACTGTGATTTTGAAAGCATGTAAGTAACAGGAATTGGGCATAACATGTCTAGAAAAATATTTAATGATCAGAAAAATATTTCTGAGTTTAATGTAATAACATGCGTAATAAATTTTATTTTATATTTCTAACATTTTAGGATTTTACTATAGCTTTCTTGATAATATTACAGAACCATATTCTTTAAAAAAAAATATTACTCTCTCTCTCTCTCTCTCTCTCTGTATCTCTATTAGTATACTTAGTATTTTTGCTTTTTTTTAAGGGTTAATATGTTTAATTGGGGAAAAAAATCACTGATACATTATATCTCAGCATAACACGATAAAAACAAACCTGCTTACTTGATTAATAACATGAATCAGTTCAGCTTTTACGTCTTGTTGTTTGCTTATCATCGTCATTGTGAATTTTAAGGACCCTGTCTACGGAGTTGGAACATTGCAAACATTTAGCAATTTTTTTGGTTGCAAAACGTAAAGTCCACTGGTTGATGTTGAAACTGCAGGGCAGAGGCGTTTTAACCCACACAGTGACGTGCTGTTGGAGTGCGCGCATTCAGAGGTGAGGGGAGCACATTATGCTGGTCAGTCTCCCCGTGGTGCTCCTATCAACTCTGAACGCGCGTCAATATGAGTGCAGGCGTCCTCCTCCTCCTCAGCATCCCCGAAACACTGCCGCGGAAAGGAAACATGAGGTGATGCAGACTTGACTTCTTTGAGTATGTGGATGCGTATGTTGTTTGCTCAACTGAGAGCAAGTTCCTGTCGCGCGCCCAATGCTTTCATGCATGTATTCGCATATTTTAGCGACAGGATTAGAGCAGCTGGAATGAGATGCTGAGAGGTCGCGCTCTGAAGAATGGACTGTTTATGTATCGTTAGCACAAAGGTAAGACATCCATGTATGTGTTTGCAATGTTCTCCTTGTTGTTTGTCCATAGTATGTTTAATATACAGATCATTATGATTATACATTGACCAAAATTTAGATGGGCAAATGTGCAACTTTAATCTTTGGTTTCAGAACTATCGCTAGGAGATTCAAATGAGCATTCACAAAGTTTGTTTACTCTCTATATGTCTAGCTGTCTGTCTGTCTGTCTGTCTGTAAACATTTTACTTAATAGTATTAAACCTCTTAACTACTAACTCTGTATGATTACTTTGATAAGAAATAATGCCGCAAAAGGTCATCACACTGTGCACTGTGCAGTGTGCACTGATTAGGCTGTTATTTAGTTAGAAAGTGGTATTTGAGCTTAATTGTTGAATATTTAGGAGGTGTCGGTATAGGAAAGAGTTACACAACCACATTTTATAACCAACTGACTCCCTTAAGATTTCAGGACTCATAAAGGAATTGAATCGAAAGAGGTTGATACGTGCTGTGAACAAAGGAGCAGTCAACAACTGGTTGTCCATCACATCTTTAACATGCATATTTGCAGATCTTTGCTGTCAATCACTTGTGTTAGGACTGTCAGCCTCTTTCAGATTAAGAAAAATGGCACACTGTCAAACCTAACAGTCAAGTTTATTAAATTAAATGAGTTAATTTTACTCAAATATTACTGAAAGTTCTTTGCACTTGATAGATATGTGAACTCCGTAACTGATTATATTAAGAAGAACTCAAATGGAATACATTACAGCAGATTTCTAGCTCCCAGCATGCTTTGCTTGAGATTAAATGGGAGTGTAAATGTTGAAATTAAATGTTATTTTATTTGTTTTTTGCACACGATTAATATAAGGGGAGATCTGTTAGTGTTTGTTGTTATGTTGGGTTTTATGTCTGTTATGTTATGAGGTTTGGGTGAATACCATTCTGCGTAGAGCCTTTGGTTAAAGGGATAGTTCACCCAAAAATGAAAATTTGATGTTTGTCTGCTTACCCCCAGGGCATCCAAGATGTAGGTGACTTTGTTTCTTCAGTAGAACACAAACGAAGATTTTTAACTCAAACCTTTGCAGTCTGTCAGTCTTATAATGGAAGTGGATGGGAATCACGGCTTTGAGAGTAAAAAAAAAACATGCACAAACAAAACCAAATTAAACCCTGCGGCTCGTGACGATACATTGATTTGTTTTTTTTACCTCTGATGCACTGCAATGTCTGAACTGTACTGAGCGCGTCCTGAGCGCGTCCTCGACAGCCAGCGCATGACGCGTCTTTTTCTTGCTTTATGGCGGATCGCAGACTTAGAAGTGCATTACCGCCACCTATCTCTCAAATGGACCATTGACACTCTATCTACAATCTCAATTAGGAGTGTCAGTGGTCCATTTGAGAGATAGGTGGCGGTAATGCACTTATAAGTCTGCGATACACCGTAAAGCAATAATAAGAAGAAGATGCATCAGGTGCCGGCTGTCGAGGACGCGCTCAGGACGCGCTCAGTACAGTTCAGACATTGCAGTGCATCAGAGGTAAAAAAAACAAATCAATGTATAGTCACGAGCCGCAGGGTTTAAATTTGGTTTTGTTTGTGTATGGTTTTTTATTTACTCTCAAAGCCGTGATTCCCATCCACTTCTATTATAAGACTGACAGACTGCAACGGTTTGAGTTAAAAATCTTTGTTTGTGTTCTACTGAAGAAACAAAGTCACCTACATCTTTGATGCCCTGGGGGTAAGCAGACAAACATCAAATTTTCATTTTTTGGGTGAACTATCCCTTTAAGTCGAGCATGTTAAGACTACCTCTATATTACCTGGTGAGTAGTATTGGTACTTGCTGATGCAGTCTCTTGTTATATTAGCACATGTGCGCTTTAGCCTGATTAATAGCTAGCATCTGCTATCTAGTAGTGACGAGTCAGTGTTATAAAATTAAGATGTTAGAGTTTAGTTTCAGTTATAACAAATAATTGAGTGGAGGTTAATTGCATTTTAGGAAATATTCTTTGTGATGAATGATATAAGTTCACAGTACTCATAACTATTGGTTTCTAAACTTAATTGAATTGAGGCAACCGGTTTCCTCAATTGAAATGAGTTGGGTTTTACAGTATAGTGTGGTCTGAGAGAGGATCAAAACTCTTCTTGAGTGACCATGAGGAGGAACTGGGAAAAAATTAAACCGTATTTGTTGGCTGCACATCTGAGAGCATGAAATCAGCAGGAGCTGCCTGACACTTTGGAATAGAAATTAGAATAATAAAAAAGTGAATCATTAAAGATGCATGCTTTACTCAAGGCTAATGTGAGTTCATAATGGGAATCATCTTCAGTTACCTGTTGATACAGACATTATTTAGTGTGTTTCTGTGTGCTGCTGTATAGGACAACATTTCTTTCTGTCAACTTATTTATATAAACAATATTTAAGGATGAGGGCTCCCATTTCAGTCTGGCACAAATGTGTGTCACTAGAACTGTGATGATTAGATTCATTCCAGGGTGTTCTTACCTTAATGTGATCAGAGTACCCGGGTGAAATTTGTAAAAGGTGTTTAAAATGTAAAGCCGTTTATCATTCAATGCCGATTATGATCACTCATCACCATAACAGAATGCTGAAGTGTTTTCAAGACCCAGCCATCTGGAAGTACTGAAAGAAACTGAGATCATAGTCTACTGATTTTATCCATTATCAGAATTTATTTAACTGTGTTTAAGCGCACACCTGCTTTAAAGAGTCCTCTAGAATTCAACAGTTATTTTCGCAGGTTTGCACATAAAGAGGGCGCTTGCTGAATGCGGAGCACTTGCAGTGTCTGAACACTTACAGGCATGCACTTGAAATATGCTAAAATTATGGTTATATAATCTGTGGTGCTTTAAAGATGCTTTTTCTACAGGGAGTGCATTATATTTGTTTGTAGTGGCAAAAGCACAACATCTGTGCTGCTGTAAATGCACAGCCATGACCAGCCCTCCATCTGAAGACAAGGCCCAGGGGTCTCTTTTAAAGCCTCCAGACTTTCCCATGTCCTCATATAGGCAAATAACTAGTGACCATCTCCAGTACTCATTTAGCTACCATGGGAGTCATGAGTTGAATCTGTGATTTGATAAGAAAAAAATATCATATTAATTGAGGCGAGAGTTCCTTTCTAGATAAATCTTCACATTTAAAATTCAGTGCGTGGTCTTGCACATGCATATTGTTTAAACAAGAATGTCATACGGTGTTTAGTGTAAGTGTTTTTAGTATTTAACTCTTCCCCCTTTTATTGGTTTGCTTTTTACTGTGTGGTTTGCTCTTTTCGAGAGCCTCTCTTTGAAGAACATAATAAGCATGGTTTGCAGAGAGCAGCACACTGTCAGTTTTATGTGACTGGTGGATGTGATTAAACTTAAAATATGTTTAAGTGCCCCTGATTTCAACCATAGAAAGATAGTCAATTAGCCTGTCTTCTTTTCAGGTGTTGAATTCTGATTACTTAAAGGGGCAATCATTTATACCTACTTGTCATAATTTTCCCCCTGAAGCAAATTCATAATGTTTTATAATGTAAGTGGTCTTGCACCGAAACATTTTGTTCTATGTGACCAGTGTTCTTCCTCCTCTTTAACTGAAACATTAGGTACTTGATTTTCTGTTATAAAGCAGCTCTTCAGTGTGGAGCTAGATAATGATAAAATCTTTTTATTAGTGGGGGAAAAAATATTATTTAATTAAAGTGATAGTTTGGTTTGTAGAGATCAAAGCTTGATAGCTCAGGACTGTTTTGATTATCATTACCCTATAAGGTATTTTAAGAGAGATTATGTTGTGAATAAAATAGTTTATCCAAAAATAAAGCGTCTTAAGCCCTATTCGCACGGGATTAGTATTATCTGGAGACCTTGTGTGATTTTGAAATTAACCCCCCACCTCTGAATTTCGTGTAGTGCATTCGCACGGGATAAGCGAAGCCTGTGATTTTACTCGAATTTACCGACTTATCTACCGGATATCCGGATGTCAAGGCTTTGAGAGTCCCGTTCTATGGTCCAGATGGATAGACAACCTCCGCAATTATTACAAATGACTGGAGGTCACCAGGTAGTACTAATCCCGTGTGAATAGGGCTTTACTTACCTTTATTTTGTTTCTTATTCATATGACTTCCAAAAAGAGATGTTAGGCAGAATGCCATTCAGTTACTTTTTCATCTAGCTAATTAAATGGTGAATGAGAGAGTTTCTCTGTCATCTCTTTTTGTGTGCCAAATATATTTATTTGTATAAATTAATTGTATAATAATTGTAATTACATACGATTTTCAAAAGATGAAGTGATTACCTTTATTTATTTGTTAGAATATGTATAACTCAATATTTTAACTAATTGCAAAAGCTGAATAACCAGTCAATGTCTACTGATTAATCAGTGAAATAATCGGTGGTTAGTCGATTAATCGTTCTAATAATCGATAGATTAATCGATTATCAAAAGAATCGTTTGTTGCGGCCCTATCAAAAAGTCCATATTATTCGACCACTAGCTAGCTCTAAGAGATTTTCGTTGAACACTACAAAGCATGCGCATGGGTGGTCCGGGAAGGGAGTTTACAGTTAGAGTATGTTTACATAGTAAATCAAACTTGTCATTATGACCCCCCTCGATTCATAACTGAGTAAATCAACCTGTTTTTAACAAACTACGACTATTCTACTTTTAGTTAATGTGTTTACTGGACAGATTCCTGCAATAGTTGTAACCTGCACAGATGTAATCATTACGGATAACCATCAGAGCTCACCATATCCTGGGATTGTGGATTTTGAGAGTTTCTCTCTCAGGGCTCTGGCTGGGTTCATTTGAGTTCTCTTGCAGGTTTGTGTGCAGCAGATGTGCTCTGAATTTTTCACCATAGCAGCAAAAACTTGCTGTTAGCACTTAACTTTTTGGAACTTTTATGAACTTTTAGCTTATGTGTGTTCAGAAGGCCCAGAGATGTTCTTATATTCTTGGAGGTCCTCCATAGATACTTAATGGGTCTTTAGAGTTCTGTTGACAAAAAGCTTGTCTTAACTTGTATATTACACGTTTGGAATAAATAAACAGAACTTTTTGATACAAATTAAATGCACGTAATGAAATTACAGTTTATGAGGTAAATATTTTATTATTTTGCCTAGAAGGTTTTTTTTTTTTGTTGAGTAGAGTAAATGTTTCCTTGGCTTACCTTTTAAGCTTTAAGTAGCTTAGCATTTATCCCTTAATTGTCTTTGGAAGGGCCTATTTTTGACTGTTAAGAGAATTTGATCTTTGTCTTGGTCAGCTGAAATACACTTGAGTAGATACTACAAGAATAAGCTGTAGACGTGTTAATGAGCAGTTGAATTATTCGAGGTCATTGCGTGGTGTCATTCTGTGAAGACTGGAGAGGACGACCCAGGCTAAATGAAGGATTCAGATGAGGGACTGAATGTAAAGTATCTTGCTTTTAAAATTGCTCATGTGTCATGCTGTGTTATTTCTGTCTTTGAGTGCCATTTATAGAGAGAAATATTGCTTGGTTATCCTGTTTTCTATATTAGTTTGGTCCATGTAAATGTGGGTGCTGTTTCTATGGCATATTACAAATATTATGCATATGAAACGAAAAGATTTAAAGCCTCCTTGGACATTCATATTTCTCAGAATCTATTTTTGGTTATACAGTGTAATAATGGACTATGAATGCTGGTCAAAAGTGTATATTATAATGATTTCTAAGGATCAGTGATACTGACAGCTGAAGTAATGCAAATCTTGTTGTTAAGAATTGTCTTATTAACCAGATTTGTCTACCTATAAATTAAAAATGGCAGAGTAGGAATATTTTTGTGATATTTCACGAGATTTGGGTGTGACACCATGAAGAGGAAGTGATGTCGCTGTTTCTTCTAGTTTGAAGCTGTGTTTCTCTTTCTTCTGAATATAGGTCTCGTTAGAAGTATGATAAAAGGTTTTACATGAGTCCTGCCTCTCACAGCCTGTTTGTTTCTACAGGGAAAATATAGCTGACATTCTTATATTTTGCATTTGCATTTCAAACAGTCAAGTTATTTAAATGTTAAAGATTGTCCTCTTTTCATAATTAAGGCTATATCACCTGAAAAATTGCTGTTAGAATAATTAAATCAAGTGACAGTTTGACAATAGTTTGTTGTAGTTGATCAACTGTCGCTATGCAGAGATTTTATACAGCACCGTTTGGTTGTACTGCTGTGTTGATGTCAGCAGGGATCGCAGAGGTCAACGAGGTGAGGTACGTGTGTCGGCGTCTAGAGCTGCTGGGGTGACAGCAGGTGGGAGCTGTCGGACGCTGTGGCCGAGTTCTGCACTCGCGCTTCCATGCTTACTGAGTCACTTCCCATTCACTTACTTAATGCCCCCACATGCACACTTTAGTGCTGGACACTAGCTAAAACATTATATCTCGTTTTCATATTTTTGATTATTTTTACTTTTTTTTTATATATATATATGATACATCTTAATATATGCGATTTGTCTGTGCAGTGTTTTGACAGCCCTAGTCTTTGCCTTCTGACTTCATCTCGCTCTTTAGACTATGCGAGGTACTCTGTGTCCCCATTCTGGCTCTCTCTTTCTTTCAGTCTGTGTTTCTCATGTACACTGTGGTGAGCTTGCCGAGTGGGTGACGCGTGTGGGGAGATCCAGTCTGGTGCAGTGAGACCTCCATCATGCTGTTGGCTGTCTGTTTGAATTTGGAGCGAAGAAACACTCCAGTGTTGCTATTGTGTTCCTACAAAAAAATCACAAAAATATCACAAAAATATTGGATGTACAGAGATGATCAAACACTTCACCATAAAACCTCAGGCTGTTAGACGCAAGCTGCATCTTAGTTTGTTAGCTTAGCCTAAACCTTACACTAAATGAGAACAGCTTTATTAGGAACTTGGATGTAAAATGAAGTATGTGAGCTCAGAGTAGGAGAGAAGAAGACAAGTGAAAAGAAGCCCTGCATTTTAAAGGGGTCCTATTATGCTCTTTTACAAAGTCTTGATTTTGTTTTGGGGGTGTACTAGAACATGCTCTCATGCTTGGTGGTTCGAAAAACGCATTATTTTTCACATAATTTACATTATTAAAACACCTTTCCCCCCAGCCTGCCACAAACGGCTCGATTAGTTCCGGCTTTGATGAAGGTCCGCCTTCCGAAAAACAAAATGTGTTGTAATTGGTTAGCTGTCCCAGTGCGTTGTGATTGGCGAACAGCTTAGATAGTGTTTCATTACTGCCACGCCTCTTGCTCTGTCTTTCAACAAAAACTTTTGGGCAAATCCGGCACTGTACTCCCTCGTGTTGTGGAAGCTGTCCTCAGTAAAATGCGCAACAAACAATAGCAAATTGGGGTTATAATGCTCAG
>NW_015542377.1:643263-643774 GCF_001515605.1 Sinocyclocheilus anshuiensis
TTTGATGAAGGTCCGCCTTCCGAAAAACAAAATGTGTTGTAATTGGTTAGCTGTCCCAGTGCGTTGTGATTGGCGAACAGCTTAGATAGTGTTTCATTACTGCCACGCCTCTTGCTCTGTCTTTCAACAAAAACTTTTGGGCAAATCCGGCACTGTACTCCCTCGTGTTGTGGAAGCTGTCCTCAGTAAAATGCGCAACAAACAATAGCAAATTGGGGTTATAATGCTCAGGAACAGAGTTAAAAAATAAATTGCAACCACTGTTTCCTGACATCATCTGCTTTCGGAAGCCCAAACAAAGACGTTTGGGCATGGAGGTGAAAAAAACAGCGTTTCAGGCGGTCACCGGACGAGAAGCGCAGTGTCGCGCCGCGTCGCGCCACGTCTTTAAAATTCAAATACTTTATTTTCTATGAGAGTAGGCACACCGGCGGCGCCGTTCGGCGTCTGTCCGCGGCACCCAGCTACGTCGTGTTATACTTGTAAGAATTGTTCTAGACATGCCGAAAAT
>NW_015542377.1:644952-645385 GCF_001515605.1 Sinocyclocheilus anshuiensis
GGACTTTGAGATTTGTAACTTTCTAGATCTTTTTTATGCCCAAACATACACACTACACACTGACTAAAATTAAAAAAGTGAAAAAGCATAATAGGACCCCTTTAAAAAGTTGTATTTTTGCCAAAACGTGATGTTTTCCACCGCATTGTGGCTCTCTGTCTGAAACGCTTTCTTTAAGACTCTTTAGAAAAAATACCCACTTGATTATGATTGGCTAATAATCTCTCATTTTATCATCTCACTGCTCACCATATATATGGTAATTTAGGATTAATGTTTTATCACAATTGAGGAAGCATTTATATTTCATTGCGTTTAGTAGTTGCTCTGCAGTAAAGCCATTCAAATCAGTTACATTTTTGCTGATGATATTCGTTTGTTTTATGCCTGCCGTAATTATGAGTGAAACGTCACGTCATTATTGTGTATCAAA
>NW_015542377.1:645530-664273 GCF_001515605.1 Sinocyclocheilus anshuiensis
ACTGGCATTCTTTTATATTTTACTATTTTTTTCTTGTTATATTGTTTATAATTAATAGATTGAGGAATACTAAGAAATAGGGCTGTCAAAAAAAAATTTGAATTTCGAATATTCATCGAATAAAAAAAAAAAATCCACATTCGAATGCAAAAACGCATTCGAATTGAAGGTCTGTGTCAGCTGTCAGGCAGCCCTATCAGTGGCGCACGAGATGCGATGACGATGTATGTGTCATTGATTGCATTTGAATGCTTTCGTTAGCCTATCCAGTTGAACCCACTAGATGCGGCGCTGCTACATTGTTCATTCATATATTGCGGAAAACGAGAGCATCAGTGTGGAGAAGATGTTGTTTACGTCAAAACTGAAACCAAGCCGTTCACACAGAACGCATATTTATCACATTTTCTAGAGGGACATCTATCAGCGTTGCGCTCGCGTCTCGCAGAGAGCGGCATATTTAGAAAGCCATGTAAAATGAATGCAAGTTCAACTTTTAAAAAACATGTCTAAAGACGTTATGGCGGTTTTCCCCCATCCCACTGTATCTCATGTTTTTAAATGAAGAAAGTAGCTTACTCTTTGTGATTGGTTTTCGGTCCTTTGTATTAAACTATACATACATGCATGGTGCTGTTTTTTTTCTAATTGTTTAAGCAACTTTATTAATTATATATGGTTTATAAACATTATTTTAAACATTATGCACTTTTTTTCAAAGATAGTCGTGTTATTTTATTACGCTTTGAAGAAACGTGCATACTATTTTGCTCGATGCACCCTCTTGTGGCCTCAGGAGAGAAGCCAAAAGCTTTTTTCCCCCTAACTGAAATTATGCCTTTTGAATTCGATTATATTTCGAATTTTGATAATATTTAAGTAGAAAATTCGAATTTAGTTTTTCAGTCATTTTGACAGCCCTACTAAGAAAGTTGATGTCTAACTTAAAAAAATGAAGGAGGGAGAGGGTAGAGAATGATGTCCCGGGTCGCTAAAGACCCGAGGTATGTATTTAAGGGTTAAATGTTAAAGTGGGGCTTGGCACAATCAGTCAGGTTCGTCAGGTTCTAAGGCAAGAACAAGTCATGTCCAGATGAAACTCGTACTTGGCTAGTGTAGAGAGGAAAAAGAGGAAAAAAAGACCTGTGTAGTCTGTGTTGTGCTGTAGCTGCACTCTTATAGTTTAACTCCAGTGGAGTTGACAGGGCAGCACAGGCAATCTAATGAGACACCTGCGGTGGAGCTGGAGGCGGCCGCCCACCCCTGAGTGTGACCCTGCCGGTCTGAGAGGAATAAATTACCTGTCAGTGTATGAGTATGTTGAGTAAGACTGTCAGCTTGTTTTTTTGCTGCTGGCCATTGTGCATTGCATATTTTAAGCATCACCACAGTCCTTGAAGTCACTCTCAGGGGACTTCAAACAAAATTCTACTGAAATCCAGATGCACAGGGGTGATATACTGTGCCAAAATTGATTTACATTACTGAAAATGTGAGTATACGATACACAGCACAGGTAATTTTCCATCACACACTATGAGGCCTATAGTCTATAATTTGCAATTGCGTGTTATAAAGTCAGAATTGCGTGATACAAACTCGCAATTCTGATTTTTTTCTAAGAATTGCGTTCTTCAATTCAAAGAACTCACAATTGCGAGTTAAAAAGTCAGAATCGTGAGTTTATATCTCGCAGTTCTGACTTTATTTCTCAGAATTGCGAGTTTATATCACGCAATTCTGACTTTTTAACTCGCAATTGCGAGTTTATATCACGCAATTCTGAGAAAAAAAAGTCAGAATTGCGATGAAGAAACGTGCATACTATTTTGCTCGATGCACCCTCTTGTGGCCTCAGGAGAGAAGCCAAAAGCTTTTTTCCCCCTAACTGAAATTATGCCTTTTGAATTCGATTATATTTCGAATTTTGATAATATTTAAGTAGAAAATTCGAATTTAGTTTTTCAGTCATTTTGACAGCCCTACTAAGAAAGTTGATGTCTAACTTAAAAAAATGAAGGAGGGAGAGGGTAGAGAATGATGTCCCGGGTCGCTAAAGACCCGAGGTATGTATTTAAGGGTTAAATGTTAAAGTGGGGCTTGGCACAATCAGTCAGGTTCTATTACACTTAAGGCAAGAACAAGTCATGTCCAGATGAAACTCGTACTTGGCTAGTGTAGAGAGGAAAAAAAAAAGACACAGACCTGTGTAGTCTGTGTTGTGCTGTAGCTGCACTCTTATAGTTTAACTCCAGTGGAGTTGACAGGGCAGCACAGGCAATCTAATGAGACACCTGCGGTGGAGCTGGAGGCGGCCGCCCACCCCTGAGTGTGACCCTGCCGGTCTGAGAGGAATAAATTACCTGTCAGTGTATGAGTATGTTGAGTAAGACTGTCAGCTTGTTTTTTTGCTGCTGGCCATTGTGCATTGCATATTTTAAGCATCACCACAGTCCTTGAAGTCACTCTCAGGGGACTTCAAACAAAATTCTACTGAAATCCAGATGCACAGGGGTGATATACTGTGCCAAAATTGATTTACATTACTGAAAATGTGAGTATACGATACACAGCACAGGTAATTTTCCATCACACACTATGAGGCCTATAGTCTATAATTTGCAATTGCGTGTTATAAAGTCAGAATTGCGTGATACAAACTCGCAATTCTGATTTTTTTCTAAGAATTGCGTTCTTCAATTCAAAGAACTCACAATTGCGAGTTAAAAAGTCAGAATCGTGAGTTTATATCTCGCAGTTCTGACTTTATTTCTCAGAATTGCGAGTTTATATCACGCAATTCTGACTTTTTAACTCGCAATTGTGAGTTCTTTGAATTGAAGAACGCAATTCTTAGGAAAAAAATCTGAATTGCGAGTTTGTATCACGCAATTATGAGATAAAAAGTCGCAATTACCTTTTTTATTTAGTGGCGGAAACGGGCTTCCATACATAGAAGAGGCTTCATTAACATGCATTTTTTTTTTTAAAAACGTCCCACCCCCAATCATTTGAATGGTAGTGTACCTTAGAATATTGACTGGCCCGTTATGGATAATTTTTTGTGTTATAGCTTGGTCACTGAGATGCCAGGGTCTACTTGGAGTTATAAAGCAGAGATTCATCTCTGTGTCCTTTTTGCTCAACCAGGTCAAGCTAAACACATCCCTGCGGTGATCTCCAGTCCAGATGCTCTGGTTTCCTTTGAGTCAGTGAGTAATACACCCAGCCAGGGCACTAATTCTGGCAGGAGAAGCATTATGTGCTGCCATTCAGATTTTATAGCTTGGTCTCGTTAAAATATAACAAACATTTTATTTCAGCTAGTTGCCAAGGCAACATTTCTCACTTAAAGTACTAAAATGACAAAATAAACTGAAACTAAAGCCTAAAAACTATATATATATATATATATATATATATATATATATAACAAAAATACAAACTTTTGACCAGTAGTGTGCATGTGAAGTGATCTCTCAAGAGTCACAAGACTTCTTGTGTAGTTAGTTTTGTGTGTGTGTGTATGTGTGTGTGAGAGAAGAGAAATACATGAATAAATGAATAAATAAAATAAAGTGCTAAATGATTCTTTAAGAGAGTCACTAGATTTATGGTGAGATTAAAATAGTTCAAAAGTCTGGGATCAGTGATGCCAGGGTCTACTTGGAGTTATAAAGCAGAGATTCATCTCTGTGGCCTTTTTGCTCAACCAGGTCAAGCTAAACACATCCCTGCGGTGATCTCCAGTCCAGATGCTCTGGTTTCCTTTGAGTCAGTGAGTAATACACCCAGCCAGGGCACTAATTCTGGCAGGAGAAGCATTATGTGCTGCCATTCAGATTTTATAGCTTGGTCTCGTTAAAATATAACAAACATTTTATTTCAGCTAGTTGCCAAGGCAACATTTCTCACTTAAAGTACTAAAATGACAAAATAAACTGAAACTAAAGCCTAAAAACTATATATATATATATATATATATATATATATATATAACAAAAATACATAATTGCTAAAACTTTAACTAAACTAAAAATGAAAACAAAATATAAAAAAAAAATTAACAAAAACACAACACCGTTTTCAACTACAAATGGAAAACTTTTAATTTGTTTTGGGTGTTCATTTACATGACAATGGCGTTTTGGGGGCCTGAAAAAGGAAAAGTGCACATTTTTGAAAACGATACCATTATCGTTGCCATGTAAACTATAAAAATGTGAATTTGTGAAAACTGTGACATCATGCGCATTAGGGATGCACCAATATGAACATTTTGGCCGATACCGATAACTGATAATTCTTTATTTTTGAAAGCCGATAACCGATATGTTCAAATTTAGTAATAAAAAAGTCTTACAAATAAATAAAATGATGCATAAATAATGCAAACAAGTCACTGGACATCATTACGTGTGTAAAGAATCAAAATGAATGCGCCATATATCAATAAAACGGAATAGCCTCTGCACGGACAATAATTAAATGATTTTAATTACTAAACCATATTGTTGATGAAAATAATAAGAGAAAAATACAAGTGGTTGTTATTATTAATAATGTATCAAGGATTTTGAAAAAGTAACAAATTAATACCACTGTTTTAAATAGCAGCCGTTTGAGCTGCGCGTGCTGATCGGCCGATACCGATATGGTGGCCGATATATCGTGCATCCCTAATGCGCATACATATTACATGTTCAGTCTATAGGAGTGTGTATGTGCGCAGGTAAAGTGACATCACCAACTACTGGCCTGGCATGCATAATAGTGTTTTTAGTTGTTTTCGCAGATCCGTGTGAACGGATTGTTTTGACAAAGTTGTCATCTGTACGCTAACCTTTTCAAAATTGCAAAGGAAAAACATTTCCGTTTTTAGTACAGTCATTGTCATGTAAATGCATCCTAAAATAACACTGGTGCGGTGGATGCTAAATCAGTCTCATAAAAGAGCTTTAAAAACAACAAGTGGTTCAGACAATGCGCTGACTAGTCAATTATGAAAATGTGTAGATTTGCACATCCCTTCTTGGAAATTCCTATGCCTAGACAAACCCAAATCCCTCACTCAACTGCTTATCTTGTTTGTAGCTCTATCTGTCCTGTGATTTACTGTGAGTTATTGCAGTCTTATTGTCAGCAGCTCCATGGCCTCTGTGTCACATGTCACAGCTGGGCATGTTTCCCTGGGTCTTGCCCAGCTTGGTGTTTTTTTTTCTTTTTCAGCTCTGCAACTAGTTCGGCTGGAAAGAAACCATTCATCATCACTTTGATATGTCTTAAGCGTTTGTTGTATTGAGGATGAGGAATTGTTAATAATCAGGAGGGTTCATATATTATTCATATAGTAAGCAGATTATGAATACCTATTTTGAGATTCAAAGTACATTTAATAAAGGGACTGTTCAAATCGAGCATGTAGTTTCATGACAGTCAGAATCTAGTTTTCAGGGCAAACTGTTTTTCAGAAGGTGTGATGAAATGTTACTTCCTCTTAAACATGACATATTAACAGCTCACTGCTGCTGCTTTGGTAAGTGTGAAAATATGAGTGGCTTAATCCATATTTAGTAGAGGAGACAGAATGATCTTTATTAGTTAAAACATTTTCAGGACATCAGTGTTTTATAATTAGGCTTAACAGTAAGGATTTTTTTTCTTTTACTGGCCCAGTGGGACTGTGCCCCATGTAGATCAGATTTGCACTTGCCTTGCCAACATTTTCACTTTTTCACATTTTCAAAAAAATAAATAAATAAAAATAAAAATAAAATATTACAATATTTATACAAATAAAATATTATTATTTTTTTATTAAAATAAATGTAATAACAATAATTGAATTAAATAAAAAAAATCACTAGTCGTTCATGCAGTTTCAACATCCTCATCTGTTAATCAGCTGTAAAAAAACAAAACAAAAAAAATGTTGGTGATGCATTTAAATATACAAAATTCACAGCAGCAATGTTCACTACATCACTTAATATTAGTGTTTAACCCTTAGAAGGCATTAAAGAATGCAGCACTGGCAGAAACTCTCACACTGGCTCTTGGCCATCAGGCCATCCTGTGTTGAGGGTATTTAAGAAATGCTTGTGGTCTGCCTAAAAACCTAAATGTGTGAGAATAGTGTAGTGTAATGTGTAATATGTAGTGCTGCATTTTTTTTAACATTTATTCTCCTCATAAGGAGATGCATTTGGGACACCGGCTTTCTAATTCTTTTTTTCCATACAGTTTGAGGTCATCTCCACACCACATTATAAGGGGATTCAGTATTTATTTTAGTCATCTGAAGCAGCTCTATTTAAAGGAGTTTCCTTTGTCAGTTCCCCCTGGATTTGTAAACTGTGATTATAGGCCCATTACATTGTGGCTTCAGTAAAACTATAAATGATGTTCAGCTGCATTTCTTACAGATTTTTAGAATTTATGAATATAATCTTTTATATAATCTCAGTAGTATGTCAAAGTGAATATGTAATCTTTAGGCCTTGTATCACCCTAAATTGGTTACTTTTAATGACCAGCTGATTGTATATTATCCGACTTAATACACTGTTACTAACTAAGTAGCTAACTGAATTAACTAACTGAATTAATGAACGAACGAACAAACGAACGAATGCATGCATGCAATGAATGAATGAATGCATTGATAATGCATTGAATAAATGCATGAATAATGCATTGAATGAATGCATGACTAACTGAATGAATGCATGAATAATACAATGAATGAATGCATGGCTAACTGAATTAATGCACGAGTAACACATTGAATGAATGAACGAACAAATAGCTTACCAATTAATAATTGAATGAATAAATAAATGAATGATTGATTGAATGAATGGACATACTGATTTTGAGTTTAAATAAATTTTTTTCTGTATTAGGCTATTTATTTATTTCATTTTTGAAAGAAGAATCTGTGCAATGATATGACAATAAACTAGCACGGCTGGGAAATCGGCTGCGTGGGGTCATTTATGCAATTTAGTGGCCATACATTCGGAGCAGATATGGGTATCCTTGCAGCACGTGTTCTGTTCGCATTTCATTCAATGTCAATGTCTGTGTTTGAAGTGAGCGTGATTACAGAACGGTGAGGTGTCTCTGCCTGCTGAGAGCTCATATCTGTGGGCTCAACTGATGGAGTGGTGTCAGCGTGATTTTGCTCTGTGTGGGAGGCAGGAAGGGCTGGAGGTGATGTGAAGGAGCCATGAGTCAGTTTGAGCTTTCATAGGTCACCACCTGCAAGCCATACAATCCCTTTATGTTTACAGACAGAGAAAGTGCCATTTCAGAGGTAAGGGATGGATAAAGGTATTGATATTGGAATCATAAATTCAGAACAAAATCAAACAATCAAGGGATCACATTCATGAAAATCTTCTTCAGAAAGAAGAAATTTCCTAAGATAACTTTTAAGAAGTTCCTAAGTGTAATTCTTGAAAAATTCTCAAATATTTTCTTAATGGTGAATTTTTTTTTGGTCTAAATCACTGATCTATAATAGAGAACTGGATTGCTCATGACGTCATAAAAGTGAAGCCACCGAACCGCCATATTTGTATTCCCATACCTTTTATTGAATGAATAGGAAATCATACAGTTTTAATGATAAAACATCACCTAACAAGTAGGGTTGGGTATCGTTTGGGTTTTTTCCGATACCAGTGCCAAATCGATATTTTTAAAATGGTACCGGTGCCTGAACTGATACTTAACATTTTTTTTTTTACCCAAAATAGGATGGATTGGCCATTATTGAGCACTATAAATACATTTAATGTCTGTTTCATTCATACTGGAAGCCAGAGGGCACCCTCGTGCAGAAACTCCACATATGCATCACAGAAGGAATAGAACTCAGGAAATCCCTGATATGGACAAAAGCATTGCTATCGCTGTAACTGAGTAAACAGAAGATATAAACGTTTAGAATGATAAAACAAAGACAATAAACACTCGACTGCGACGATGTATAGTTTATCTGTTATTCAAGCCATCTTTGGTATTTTCATCATAATTAAGTATATTTATAATCCATTGCTAATCGACATAGTCTTTTTACCATATGCTTTTTACAGTATAGAACATATTTTCTGCCTCCTGTGACAAGAAGCCACATCAGATCACAAAAGCAATTGCGGAGCAAAAACGTTATAGTGTTCTCTTTTGTTGGACAACAGGTTTAGAAACGCTTCTCATTGCAAGTTATTAAAAGGGAAGTTTAACTTTAGGCATTTTAATTTAAGAATGTTTAGCTTAGCTAGCTAATGGTAGGTTACCTGCTGCCGTCAGAGCAAGTGTAATTACTGCATTCAGGCGCTCCTCGGATGCTCTCATTTCCAGAGTTGTGCTTTTAAGTCGGAATGCAAACGTTGGTTTTCACGAGACTCACTTGCGCATGCGCAGCGCTGACCTCATATGTCATCCTCCCGGAACTGCTTCCAGTGTACAACAGTGAGCGCAAGCTAGATTAAAGTGATTATTATGTTTTGAATATGGATATTTTTCTTACAAAAACGCATTGATTCGCTACAGGAGGCCTTTGTTCACCCCCCCCGGAGCCGTGTGAGACACTTTTTTTAAAATTTTTTTATGGATGGGCACATTTTATTTAACTGCTTTTGGACTGATGCATGCAACACCCGCTGAGTGCCATGAAACCGCTTGAAAGATCAAAGACAATTTTTAATATAACTCCGACTGGATTCGTCTGAAAGAAGAAAGTCATATACACCTAGGATGACTTGAGGGTGAGTAATTTATGGGCTAATTTTCATTTTTGGGTGAACTAACCCTTTAAAAACTAATCGTGTGACTGATATGCTTCAAATCGGGTGATTTAGGTCAGTGTTTTTGCTGTCAGTCAATGATGCTCTCTGCGGTAGGGAATAGTAAGATGGCGGCTCCAACACTTCCGGTGGCTTCACTGCCTGGCGACAGTTTAGAACGCAATGAGCAATCCAGTCATTATATAGATCAGTGGTCTAAATACATTCTCTTAACCCAGTTTACTGTTCATTGACTACAATAAGTTTGCCTTTTATGGTTTTATCTCCCTCAAAAGTGTAAGCATCGAGCCTCCCAACATTTAGATCGGTTTGCTCCGATCCGTCAAACTCTTTCCAGCTCAACCTATAGCGAGAGTTTGGGGTGTGGCTACTGCCAGAAGGCTGAACCAGAGGGTGTTTAGCCGGCATGGGACCACATCATGCTTAATCATGACCAATCAATGTTTATGTTGCTGATTATTGCTGTCGCTTCAGAGAATTCATGCACATCCCTAGTCTTAATATATTATAGTGCTAACTAGAGGTCGACCGATTGATCGGCCGATTTTTGGCATTTTTTAAATTAATTGGCATCGGCCAATTGTGCTGCAAATTAGGCCGGTTTCTAGGCAGGCGCATCTGCGGGCAGCTAAGCGTTGTTGCGGAATGCCGGAGAATCTCTCTCTGGCTGCGTGAGAGATGGAGCAACTCACACTCTACAGCCTCTTCTTGTTCACACACAGCTTCAGCTAATGATTGCAGGGCAAAACAGACCGTTTTTCTTTCCTGTAATGCCTGATAAAGTAGCGTTTGTGAGCGCAGTGCTTATTTGATTACAGCCGTTACCGCTATATCTCACGCTCCAACAGCGCGTCCTGCTGGCGGAGAATGAATTTGCATTTGCAAGTCAGTGGGAAACACTGGTGTGTCAGCAAACATAAACAAAAAGCATTCTTCAGAACTGTTTTGAGAAGGTGCTTAAGTTTTGAGCCATGTATTATTACTCTGAATTAGGCTACTACTACTATTACGATCTTGTACCCTGCAATAATCATTTACTCAAACTCACTTTTACGAGATGAAGGGAAAAAAAGAAAATCGGCCAAACATATCGGCCAAAAAATTGGCATCATATATCGGCCATTAGGGCTGTCAAAATTACTGAAAAACTAAATTCGAATTTTCTAATTAAATATTATCGAAATTCGAATTTAAAAGGCATAATTTCAGTTAGGGGGAAAAAAGCTTTTGGCTTCTCTCCTGAGGCCACAAGAGGGTGCATCGAGCAAAATATTATGCACGTTTCTTCAAAGCATAATAAAACAACACGACTATCTTTGAAAAAAAGTGCATAATGTTTAAAATAATGTTTATAAACAATATATAATTAATAAAGTTTGCTTAAACAATTAGAAAAAAAACAGCACCATGCATGTATGTATAGTTTAATGCAAAGGACTGAAAACCAATCACAAAGAGTAGGCTACTTTCTTCATTTAAAAACATGAGATACAGTGGGATGGGGAAAAACCGCCATAACGTCTTTAGACATGTTTTTTTAAAAGTTGAACTTGCATTAATTTTACATGGCTTTCTAAACATGTCTCTGCGAGACGCGAGTGCAACGCTGATATAGATGTCCCTCTAGAAAATGTGATAAATATGTATGTAATATGTATGTAATATTGATGTAAACAACATTTTCCACACTGATGCTCTCGTTTTCCACAATATATGAATGAACAACGTAGCAGCGCCGCATCTAGTGGGTTCAACTGGATAGGCTAACAAAAGCATTCAAATGCAATCAATGACACATACATCGTCATCGCATCTCGTGCGCCACAGATAAGGCTGCCTGACGGCTGACGCATACCTTAAATTCGAATGCAACGTTTTTGCATTCGAATGTGGATTCATTTATTTATTTTATTTTTTTTAATTCGACGAATATTCGAAATTCGAAATTTTTTTTGACAGCCCTATTGGCCATCGGCTACCCTGATTTCTAAATATCGGCATCGAGCCAGTGAAAAACCCATATCGGTCGACCTCTAGTGCTAACTGTATGTTGTAATGCTTGAACAACGCAGTGAATTAATTCAACATTTTACCTTTGGGCATTTAACACAAGTTGGAGGTGATTACTTTATTTTTAAGTTATTTGTCATGATTTTCCAGATTCTTCTAAAGTTTTGTCTTAAGAACAATCTTAAGAAAAAAATGTAAGAATATTTTCTTTTTTCAAAAATACTTCTTAAGAATGTTTGTATCTTTCTTCTTAAGTAAGAAAATAAAAAATAAAATGGCAGTTAGGGAGAATGTTATTCTTAAGAATATTTCACGAATCCAGCCCCAGAAACTTTTTTCAGGTCATTTTAAAATGTGTAAGGAACCTTTAAATTAGTGCTGTGCAACGATTAATCGCATCCAAAATAAAAGTTTTTGTTTACATAATATATAGTGTGTGTACTGTGTATATTTATTATGTATAAATACACACACATACAGTATATTTTTTGAAGATATTTACATGTATATATTTATATTCATATAATTTATATATAAATATATTTAATTTATAAACATAATGTATTTTTCTGAAATATATACATGCATGTGTGTGTATTTATATATACTCAGAAAGTAATATAACACTGCCCTCTACTGTACTGAGCAGAACCAGGAAATAGTATTTGTGGGGGGGAAACAGGGTGACCACAATGTTCTGGTCTAGTGTAATGCAAACTGGAGAAAAAAAAAGTTGAAACAGTTTTCATTTACACCATTTTAGTTTTTTGTGTGAAATAACCACAAATGTTAATCAAGTCAAATTTGAGATTTGCTTGTGAGAATGATGTGACTTTTATTTATGTGCAGTGCTTCAATGCAAATATTTGAGTGACTCAATTATTCATTCTGTTTATATTATATTTATTAACCTCATAAATGTTTGATGAGCAATCATTAAAAGTTCAGTATCACCTGCATGACTTTCGGAACCCTGTAACTAGGCATGGGCCGATTACCGGTTTAAAGGTATTCCGCGATTTGAAAATGTCACGGTTTCAAAACCTCTAATATTTTCCGTTCCTGCGGTATGCACCGTTTTTCATGTCTCCTCGAAGACTGAAAGTGTAGGAATCCCTTCAGGTTGAGTGCAGTGTAGAGAGTAACACGCCCCTCCCCCTCCTGTTGGTGCGAGCGAGCGGTCAGTCACGTGTGTGTAGGACGGCCGAAGGAGCTTCCTCTGGAACTTACGCGATCGGCAACCGGCTACTGCTGTTCCAAATATTCTGTATTTTGCTCAAAAATAAAATACATTGTGTTTGGTGGAAAAATTTTTTTTTTTTTTTTTACCCAGACATTTCAAATTAACACATTTTAGAGCTGTAACAACAATACCGTAATACTGTGAAACCGTGATATTTTTGCTTAGGGTTATCATACCGTCAAAATCTCATACCGGCCCATGCCTACCTGTAACAGCCACTGCTTAATTTGCCTAAATCTTGCACTAAATAATAATAATACTAAAGACAGATGCATGAATGTCATATGATTATGAGTGGTAATTGAGATTGTGTCTCTATAAACAAATACATATGTGTGATTTAGATATATTGACAGGACGTGTTTTTTTACTTAGGTTTTCATTTATTTTACACTATCAAATGCACAAGCTCATGTTTATGCATTTGTAAACTTAAACCTTTTATTGTTGCTTCAAAAATAACTACAATAATACAATTAAAAGCATATTTTTTGTAGTATTTATGTTACTACTAGCTGTTGTATTATTATATATCAATTAATATTAAATTAATATTAACAAGTATTATTGTTATTCAACATATTCATTAATATTAATTTATCATTAATAATAATAATAATTGTTATTATTAGTAGTAGATTAATAATATTAATTATAATATTAATATATAATTATAAAATATAATAATAATGTAATAACAATAACAATAATATTAATTAATAGTATTAATTAATAATGATTTCATTAATAATAATAATAATAATCATAATAATAGTTGTTGATTATTTGCAGAATCCTTGAGGCTATAAAGTATGGCACAGGTTTTTCAAAGTTGTTTGTTAAAACAAGGCATTTGACCAGATTCATTGCATTTCCATGAGAGAAACAAGTAGCATATTGTCAAAATGATTCTGTGCTTCACGTTTTGACCACAGAGGGGAGTTCCTCGTCTTCTTCCAGAAGTGCTGGAGCTGAAACTCTCTGTGCATTGTAGGAAAGAAAGAGGTGTTTATATATCACTGATACCTCCAGAGCTGTCGCCATAGCTTACCAGGGCTATCCCAGAGAGCTCACACGTGGCTGTGCAAGAGCAACAGTTCGTCTGTATGAGACACTGTAACAGATTGGGGAGGGCGGGACCATCTGTGTGGAAGAGTCAGTCATGCACACAGGGCCTAAACATACTCTATACAAGGGGTCGCCAACTGGCGGACTCTGATCTGAATCCGAACCGCGAAGCCTTTTGACATTTATGAAATAAATGCCAAACTCTGTTTTTTAATAAAATCTAATTTATATCAAACACATCAAGGTCAGCTCAGTAGAGCCGTTTGGGTCCTACTACAGTTAACGGTTGCTACGTTCAGTTCAGCAGTCATGCGTGCAGTAAAGAGAGCCGAAAGCGGCGCGCAGACAGATCAAACGATGGCATTCTCAAAAATTAGGAAAGTTGACAGGTCCTTAAAAAGTCTTCAATTTAGTTGTATCAAATTTAAGGGCATATAAAGTCTTAAATGGTACAAGAAAGTCTTAATTATGATTTCAGGAGGTCTTAAATTTGGGAACGGAAAGACAAGAATTCCGATACGGCTTAATGTGACGATTAAACTTCAAAAGGCGTTGATTTCATTAAATAAATATGAGCGCTGCAGGTGTCTGTACTGCCTACTGTAAAAAAAAGCGCTGTATTTCTGCTGTTCCGAAAGCGCCTCCTGCTGGCAGAGAATTAATTTGCATTTTCAGTAAGCCCTTCTGCTGTTTTTGTTCAAAACAATGTGAAAATCAACCGATGTTTTTACTCTACAAACACGCAGAGCTGTAAATGTGAACTGGTGGATCGATAAGAAGATAATGCATTATAAAAATGTAAACAATTAAGACGGTAAAATATATTTGTTATTTAATTAATATAACAATCGATTGATGATAATCGTTTAAATTAATAGAATAATTGATACTTTTAAAGGCTGACATGTGAAGTTAATCGTTTTATAGAACTTTTTGTTTTGTGAAAACCTGTTTCTGAACTGTAAATCATGCTTTTTACAGTCATTTTTATTTTATTTGTGCAGGTCTTAAAAAATGTCTTAAAGTCTTAAATTTGAGCTTAACTATCGTGCAGATACCCTGGTCTGGCAAAAACCATCAGTTCATGGTTTTCTATATAATTGTCCGGACCTCGGCTGGTGAGGAGGGTTCGGCCTCAAGCAATTTTAGTTGAAGACCATGCTCTATACCTTGCTGTGGGCTGGAAATCAAAGAAGAGAGAACATGAGAAACCAAATACTTGCTGGACTGAATAATCTAATTCTTGTCATGAAAGACGGACCACTACTTCCGTTAAAAATGTAAGTGATGTTTCCAGTTATAGCTGTCTAGATGGCCGTAAATGACCCCGTGAGGTATTTCCCTGCGAGGTATATCCCGTACTAGAGTGTTAACAGGCTTACGTACGGCTCAATAAATCTAAGTTGCCTGACGAGCTGTCAATCTTAATGGCTTCCTGCTGAGAACGGCATGTGTCATCAATGTACCTATTTTTAACAGTCCTATATATTCATTCTAGAGGTTTTAAGTACAGATGTGTAATTATTTGCCTTTTATATTTTTCCAGCAAGGTATGGAAACTGTGTATTTCTGTTGTTTTGTTGGTGGTGTTTTGAAGAGTTGGTTTCTTCACATCTATCTGCTTGCTGAGCTGCAGTCTTTTTTTTGATTGTAGTTAACAGATGGTCTACCCTTGAGGTTAATAATCAGACTGTTGAGTTGGTACATTTTTTTTGTGTCTTTATGCTTTTCTAGCACAGTTTTTATTTATTTATTTATTTCTGCTGCTATATTTTCCCCAAGACATCACACCAATGCACAGTGTTAGAATAATATTTTACATAATTCTTTTTGGTAACACTTTACAATGAGTTTGAATTAATGAATTAGTGCATTAGGAATTGTGAACTAATTATAAACCAATGCTGTTGTTTTTTTGTATCATCACTATTAATAGATACTATTATAGTTATTATTAATATTTTGAATTAGTTTACATTTATATTTTCTGTTTTATTTTAATTTGTAAGATTTTGTAATGGAGTTGAAAGTATGAATATGTCTACATCGTTTTTTTATTTAAGTTTTAATTTGAGTTATTTTAGTACATCGAGTTCAACTAAATGAAAACGAGAAATGAAATTGAAAAATGAAGTTGAAATTAAATGTAAATCTTTATTCTTTCATTTTATTTTAGTTAACATTTATTTTATTTCAAGTAATGGAAATTGTTTTTGTTTTATTTTTAGTGAACTATAATAACCCTGTAATAAACATTTATTAATCTAATATAAAATTAATCTAAATTAATTTTCAGTTAGAAGTATATTTTTGTAAGTGTTAATTCATAAAACTTGGAATGTTACAATTTACATTATTTACATGAATTATGTTTATACCATTGTTTGATGCAACTGCATGCCATATTTTTATATGAAAATAAACAAGCTGAAAACACTCTAACTGAAAAACTTTTAGTGCTTTTCTGTAGTATTAAGCCTCAAATGTCAACTATACATCGGATTGGTTTCTTCTTTAAATTATAAAAAAAGTAAAAATATAAATGGTATTATAGTATTATACTAAAACTAAAATTAAAACAATGGGAAAAACCCTTAAGATAACATGTAGAAAGAAGAAAAAAAAGCATCTTAAGCACGCAGAATAACATAAGTGGACTTTGAACGATTAATTGCCGCTTTGAACGATTTACGTAATTGTGGCATCCATAATTGTAATCGCGATTAGAAATTTGATTAATTGTGCAGCCCTAATTCAATCTACATTTACATTAATCTGCATTAATAAATACTGTTAAAGTATTGTTAATTTAAAAAAAAAAAAATAATATTGCATCCATTAATTTTGCATACCAGTGTTACCAGTTTTTTTTTATTTTTATTTTTTGTGTGCGTGTATATCTGATTTTGTAATTGTATATGGTCATGGTCAGTAAGTTGTCTAAATAGTCCATGTTGAGTTTTTGATGTTGTTTGAGCGACCCACCATGACTGTTATGTTTACGATGGTGTGTTAGCTTAAATTATTTAAAAATAAGTCTCGAGACCCTGTTATGTTCCCGTTCCATTTCGTGGCACCCATCTAGGTCTTTTTGAATGCAAGAAACATCTTATGTAAATGGCCTGTAGGAAACTGGTCAGATCAGTCAGGTGAACTCAACATCAGCCTAATTATACAGAGCCTCCTTAAGACTGATTAATTGACTAGTCATTTACACAAATCACTGACTAATTGATTTTGAAAATATGTAACTCTGCATATCCCTACTCTGTCTTCACATGCTCCTTGTCCAACTTAATGCTATATAAATTATTTATGAGCACTGTTGAATGAAATCTCTCTGTCTTCTGTTTCATTAAAGGTGTCATATGATGCTTTTTTAAAGATCATTATTTTGTGTATTTGGTGTAACAGAATATGTTGACATGCTTTAATGTTCAAAAAACACATTATTTTTCAAATACTGTACATTATTGTAGGTCCTCTATGCCCCGCCTCTCTCAAACGCTTCGTTTTCTACAAAGTCCCTCCTTCCGACAAGTGCAGTCTGCTCTGATTGGCCAGCTGACCCAGTGCATTGTGATTGGCCGAACACCGCAAGCACTCGTCGGAAATGTAACGCCCCTTACCATAATCGCGAGAAAGGAAAACTTGAAATCGCATCATATGACCCCTTTAATGTCAAAGCTGTGACATAATTGGATTGTTTCAGACCTGTTCTCATCACTTCAGCTCCTCCGGTCATTCTCTGTCAGGATATGATGGAGAAGAAAAATGGCCCCAGTCACCTGGATCCCTTGCATAAAAAAGTAATACGACAATGTGTTTGACTGAGTATAAGATAGAAATACAATGGAACTGTGTAATATTCAAGTATCATGGTATTTAGGTGGTACTTCAGTGTTTGAGTACATTTCTGTTCTTCCTCAGAATGAGCTGTGCTCTCGGTGTCTGACAGTAACATCTGACCACTGTGTCATCATAACACTTAAGTCCAGTGAGTGCAGATACTGCATATTTCAGAGCTCATTGGAAGTTTCACACACAAATGTAAAGATCCACACCTAGAAACTAAACCAACCCTAAATAAAAACATGATTAAGAATTAAGACCCACTGTAATCAAACTTAATTAAACATAATCTAACTGCCCTATTCAGCTAACGCTGTGTTCATGCTGGCATTTCATAATTTATACATGATGGACTAGGGCTTGGCGATATGTCCAATAATAAAATAAATATTTTTTCCATATCAGTATTTATCACGTTATTCATTTACCATTAATGGGAAAGGAAATGCTTTCCACGTGTCTGTTAGACCCTGAGAATGAATGTAAACAGAGTAGCTACCTTTTAATTTAGGGCCCCATGAAATCCATTTTATTTTCTGTGTTTTCCTTTTTTTTTTTTCAAGATTCTGTGATTTATGAATTAATAAATTACAAATTTAACATAAAAAATGCAATACAATAAAATAATAAATGTATTCATTAAAACAATACATCTTTAAAAATGTACTCAATCTTTAAAAATGTAATCAAACTAAAATACTAATTCACAACAAAACATTGCATTTTTATTTGTATTTTTTATTATTATTATTATTTTTTTGGTCAAAAACATGCTGCACAACTGAACTATAAATTAAAATGAATGAAAAAATTTCTTAGTTGAGTTTTTTTTTTAATTTTATTTATTTTTATTTTTTTTAATAATATTATTATCATTACTTACTAATAATTATATTTTATTATACGATAGTAATATATTTCTGTCATAATTTCTTTAAGTTAAATTGAACTTTTTGTTTTGACAGTTTCAGTTTCACTGTGTATTTGATAGTAGATTTTTCTCAAATGAAATGGTGTAAAGCAGGTGAAATTACTCTCAGAGCAACTCTGGAGATGAAGTTCATGTGTTCATGTCCTCATATATTGAGACGTAGATGTTGAAAACACGGCGAGCGTCATGTGTGTTTGAGTTTGTGTAGTAGAGGAAACCACACCACTCATTCACACAGAGACACGCAGACTTATTAGCGACATGCTCTGATTGGCTGTTGTCGTGTTTATTTTTGCTGTATGTGAAAGACTGTTAAATTAATCCGTATCGAGATATCGGTGTCCAGAGCTTATTGTTAGCGACATATTTTTTGCGCAATATCTATATTATGTTGTTTATCACCTGTTATGTTGGACTAATTTCTACAAGACAAGTAACTTACAAGACAAGGTTACTTTGGTAATAGGCCGTCTGCCTAGTATAGAATATATATATATATATATATATTAGTGCTGTCAAATGATTAATCGCGATTAATCGCATCCAAAATAAATGTTTTTGTTTACATAATATATGAGTGTGTACTGTGTATATTTCTTATATATATATATATATAAATACACACATGTATGCATATATTTCAGAAAAATATGTTATGTTGATATATTAAATATATTTATTTATAATATAAATATAGACATGTAAATATTTTCAAAATATATACAGGCATGTGTGTGTATTTATATATATATATATATATGTATGTATGCGATTAATCATTTGAGAGCACTAATATTAGGGATGCACCGATATGAAAATTTTGGAT
>NW_015542377.1:664313-665860 GCF_001515605.1 Sinocyclocheilus anshuiensis
TAATATATTTTATGCGTACATAATTTAAAACGTGCATAATATAGCAGTAATTTTGGATTTTAAATGATTAAAATAGATATATATTAGGGCTGGGGCAAAAAAAATGTGAACAGTAAAAAAAATGCCCCATATTATAGACTGATTACAATGACACTTCAGGCTTGTAAAATGTCTTCACCTTCAGATAATCTCTGAATATATTCTGAGCTATGGGGCCATATACCATATGGCATATTACCAAAATTTGTCATCACCTTGATAACTTTTGTGTAGTTTGGTAACTTTTCCTTCCACGTCATCACATAGCCTTTTCTCTTTATGGAAAAGATTGCATCCAGGTATTAAAAGACAAATTTCAGCAGAAATGAATGTTGGAACAAAGACTCATCTGGCCAATGAGAGACCAGTTTCTCTCCGCTTTATGGATGTGAATCTCTGCACACACTTTTTCAGTCTTACTGGTATCTGATTCTTTGACGGTATCGTGGGAATTCAGCAGTCTGCCATCTAGATATTCTCTGAGAGCTTCTGCAAGGCAGTCGAATGATTAGCATCAGCCTGCGTACACAATTTATTAGGAGAGAAGTCCTCATTGTTCTCAGAGAAACTGCTGAGCACACAGCAATACACAAACTTTTGCTTGAAGAAATGCTTCAACACCAAGCCAAGTTTATGGATCTACGTACAAATCGTCCTTTTCTCCTTGAAACTCTCAGGGGAAGGGATTGATTTAGAAGTTAATAATAAGCTTCAGCTTTGGATGAATAATTTTTTTGGATTGAAACTCCTCCAAAAGTCATTGTACAGTATATATCACCAATGTCACGCTGCCAGATTAAATCACTTTGTTGAAGATAGGATTGGATGATGGATGGTGATCTGTTCTTAATTCACAAAAACCACAGAAATATTTTTACCAGGGAAACTGTGGCTTTTATCTTATTATATTTTGTCCGTTAAGGAGAATTTAACTTTCTCTATGTAGCCTTTTTAGCAATAGCAATATTTAATCTAATTTAGTTGTAGTTAACGATCACTCAGAAGAATGTGACTCTGAATGTGAATATTATGAAAACATTAATGCAAATCCTGTTTAGTTATTTCCAGTTTTAAGGTGGTCACAGTACTAGAACAAAAATATGAAATTTTTATATTTAATGACATGAAATTATTTGTTAAACTGTCATTAGTAGTAGTAGTAAGTAGCATGTCGCTGTATAATGAAGAGAGGTTGATTTTCCTCCAGTAGCCAGATGAAGCTGGCATGTCCTGCAACAGATGCAGCTTTTGTTTCTAATAGAGAGGTTTATGTGCGTGTGTGTTTGTGCTGTAGTAGTCTGGGATCTGCATGCCTCCCTGCACTCTGATGATGTAACGGCTCAAATGATGTAGTGTGGCAGGGAGGCAGGAGGGAGGAGGGGCAGAGGAGAAATGATCACACTAGGGCGAATACGTCAATACGATTAGTCGAATACGATTGTCATGCGCATTTTGATAGTAATGCCGGTTCTGTAATCAGCAGTAAATCATCATCACGTGCTTTCAGA
>NW_015542377.1:668174-669394 GCF_001515605.1 Sinocyclocheilus anshuiensis
CTTCTTACACAGAATAAGGCAAGCAACATATTTCATAGTATTTAAGCAGTGATAAAGGCATTGCATTATAAATATACTTTATTTTAATGAAAATTATAATAATAAGAACTCAGATAAACCGTATATTGCCGTAGTCGTGTGTTTATTAGTCACGTTTAATCAATGAAAGCAGTTGAATCTTCTGTTTATTCAGCTGCAGCGATAGGCATTTTCTGGGTTTCTTCTGCGAGGTGTATTTGGAGTTTCAGCGCGAGAGTGCCCTCTGGCCTTTGGATGGAGATTTACTGCTGATCACAGAACCGTGCTTCACTGAAAGATACGCATGACAATCGCAGCTTCTGTCGAATCGCGATCTCTATTCCATTTCGATTTATCGTGCAGCCCTAGATCACACTCAGATTTATTACAGGCTGCTAATAAACTCATGCTTCATAATTTAGGAGGACCTCCACAATTTCACCTGAAATACTGAAATTAACCTTTAATGGTATCTTTTTAAAACTATTGCCCATTTTACAGATTGGACAAAATATTTTTTGTCAAAGCAACATTTTTATGGAATTGTGTTTTACTTTTAGTGGTTTGATAGTTTGATGGTTTGTGGTTTGATGTACATTATTAGCCAAAAAGATTGTCTATTTGAAGTTAATAGACACTTTGTTTTATTGTTGTTATTATAAATTATTATTATATAATATTTGTATTATTTTCCCCAGAACACAATTTAGTGATGAAAATGTTGAATATTACTCCGGCTAGGCTACAGACAAGAAAATAAGAAAATATTTACAATTTTATGATAGGTGCAGTTTTACCAGAGAAGCAGTTACTAACTTGTGCAGTAAACAGTAAGTCACACAATAACTTGGACTATTCAGTTTCATGGCTGATACATTTTCTCAATGAAAGCAATTTTTGGACTCTGCTCTCGCTGTTAGAACTTTGTTTTACTCAAGAAAACAATAGGTTTGAGCTGTTGAACTGACATGGGAAAGCATGACTAGTGGTCGACCGATATATCGACAAGGCCAATATAACGGCCGATATTTGGCATTTTTCAAATATCGGCATCGGCCGATAAGTTTTTCTGTTTGGCCGATGCGTTCATTTTATTTTGACGGCACTGAAAACGGTCGTGCCTGAGCATACAGTGCTCACATTCTCCCTCTTGTTCACTGTCATCGTTAACAGTTCTGTCTAATATGGATAGAAGTCAGATA
>NW_015542377.1:669530-692674 GCF_001515605.1 Sinocyclocheilus anshuiensis
TGACAGGAGGAGAGTTCATCTTCACTGAAGATGCATGATCGTAAACTCGTGATTTCAAATGATGCTGTGCTTTATGCATTTGCCCACTGTCATATTAATGTAATTTTCACTGTGTGATGTATGTACAGTAAAATCAGTGTTACCTTGGCTTTATTTGAAAAAATATGATTCCCAATGCACACAAACTTCCCAGAATACTGAGTGCCCTGTTGTTTACAGTGTTTACTTCCTTTTTAATTATATTTTTATTAAATATTTATTTGTTTGTGAAAAATACTTTGTCATCTAAAGTATAACTGTTTATTTTACACATTTATTTTTTAATTCATTTTCAAATGATTTCAAATTTCTTGAATATTAATTAAAATAAAATTATATCGGCTTTATATTGGCCATCGGCCACCCTGCTTTCCAAGATATCGGCATCGGCTGTCAAAAAACACATCGGTCGACCACTAAGCATGACATATCCTTGTGTATGATAAACTACTGTCATCTGTTTCAGGTCAAGTTTATAACTTCACTGACATATTGCTTTTTGGGATCAGATTTCATAACTGTACATTAGAGGCCATACTAGCTGCCGTTTGATTCAATATCTTCCCTCCTCTGTTGTCCTTGTGATTGTAAATCTGTTGACAAAGCAGTCTCTGTGTCCCCCGGTTTCACCTCCGAATGGTCCAGATCATTTTTATCCCCTTCTCCCGGTCCTCACGCTGCAACCTTCGGCTCAGAAACACTTCAGTTTCTCTCTGGTGAACTGTGTAATAAGCTCATCGCTACTGCTCGCCCCTCCCCCTCCAGTCTGCTTACCTCTCCTCTCTCTCTCTCTCTCTCTCTCTCTCTCTTTGCGCCGCGCACCGCGTCTTGTTTGGATAGTTGAGTAGGAGAGCGTCCGAACCTGCTCTCCTCTCCTCTGAGTCATGGCAGCGGTTCCTCTGCAGCAGGTGGAAGCACAGCAGCGCTAATGGATTGCACAGAGTCCTTCGTGTTGTGACACAAGACCCTGCGCACTCTGCTGCCCTTTAACCCTCCTCCTGCACCTCCTCCTCCCACCACCCCCTGGTCACGGCAGGCAGCATGGCTTCTCCAGAACAAGGGCTAGCTGGATGAAGGCATCATGTTGCCGCTTCTGCTCCCCCTGCCACGGACAGAGCCGAGAGATGAGGGTACACGTCAAAAGCAGGCAGCGGCCAGCGCTCATGGAAGCAATTGGCCGGCACTTCAATCTCTGATGGATTGAAGTGCCCGGACACAGAGAGAATGTCTCCCAGCATCAAAAACTTGGATTGCTTTTCGCCAATGTTGTGCCACTGTAAAGTAGCATGCACCAACAGCACCATCTCACTTATGTTTGGATGCAAGGTAGGGCTTGTTTTGAATTCTGACCAAAATTGATCCGAAAGATGCATTACTTGACAGTTGCTTAAACGGTCCTTGGACTCTAATTGTTGGACTCCTTGGACTTTAGCTTCTAATCGTCCTCACACTTAGGATAATTTTGTTGATGACCCCTTTAGTGTCATCTATTTATTTAATCAGTCTAAATAAGCTCTTTTTGCACTACAAATCATTATATCTGCACTGTTGTTTACTTCACTGGTTTGCACTCTATCTGGCGTGTGCTGCTTTATATATATTTTTTTATTTTTATTTTTTATATATTTTTTTACATTTTACCTTATTTGTATATTTGTATAGTTGTATTTTATATTTAATCTGTATATCTGTATTTATGTTCTACTGTTAGTGTTATCTGTATGCACCAAGGGTCTGAGAGTAACGCAATTTCAATTCTCTGTGTGTATGTGCTGTACATGTGGAAGAATTGACAATAAAGCAGACTTGACTTGACTTGACTTGACTAGTGGGTTAAGATCTGAACATATGCTCCAGGTTACACCCTTATGGCAATGATCCATTCCTTTGGATGTGATCCTAATATTCATGTGTGGTTTAGGTCGAAAGTCTTACGTAGTTTCCATTTGTCCAGTTTTAGTCTTACAAAATGAAAGGCTCAGCGAGAGCTCTGACACTGGAAGGGTGATATTCTCAAACCAAGATTTCAATTCAATGCTCTTCAAATTTCTGACTGTACCTAGCTACCTTCCACCACTGTTGTGCACAAACCTCATGTGTCTAGGAAAGAAATCCTGAGGGACTTCTGGTCTTCTGTTTGCTGAAACAAACTGATTTCAGCTCGAAGCCAAATGAATGCAGCCCAATCAAAGTTTTCATTCCTGATAAAGACTAAAGCTCAGGCCCAGGATTCCTTTCGGTCCATTTTCTGCTCATCTAGTTCAGAGCGGGATGGCAAGATCTTTTAGTTACATAACTGCCTGGTCCTCTGGGTGTCTTAGCTTGCGTCCCAATTATATCTACTATTTGTGAATAGGATGCAGGGAAAAAGGTTATTTTTCGTTATTTCATGACTGAATGGTTGGTCATCGTTCTCTGTGTCTCAGAGCATTGAAACTTTCGGCTTGTCACTTTGTGCCTGCACAGACTGATCAGTTCTAAAAAGCTTTCTGTCATTATAGCTGAACCTTCTTTTCTGCTAAGCGTGAGATCAGAGGGCTCGGAGAAGCCCTTGTTAACTTCTAGTGACCGTCAATCCCTGGTAGTGTAGAGCAAGCACAGAGTTGACTCCTTGCCATTTGTGCTTTGTTGAAACATAACAATGTGCATGTTGAGTAGCCACTTCAATTGTTTATATGTGAAAGTTAACATGTTGATGTGTGAGTTTCATTTTGATTGTCTAACTGTCTAAATTATACAATACAATACAATACAAATTTATTTCTATAGCACATTTAAAACAACTGCCGTTAACCAAAGTGCTTTTCAGCATCATTACATACCATCACACAAACAAAAATTAAAATTAAAAATTAAATCCTGATCAATTTTATAAGCTATACTAAAAAGATATGATTTCAATCTAGACTTAAAAGCATCCACAGATGGGGAAGATTTAATGTGCATTAGAAGAGGTTTCCATAATCGTGGGGCAGCCACTGAGAAAGCCCTATCACCATTTTTAATATAGTTTTAGGAACATGAATAATCATCTGACTTGAGGATCTCATATCTCTTATATTTTGATAAGGAATCAAAAGGTCAACAATATATTTTGGGGCAATACCATGCATCGCTTTGGAAACCATCAATAGATCCTTAAAATCAATTCTAAATTTTACAGGCAACCAGTGTAAAGAAACCAGAACTGGGGTAATTCTCTCCCTTCTCTTTGTGCGAGTCAAAAGTCTAGCAGCAGAATTTTGAAGAGGGTCCAACAATACGACACACTCAGTCTTATTAGTATTAAGATGAAGTAAATTGCTTGCCAACCAGGCTCTAATCTCACCTAAACACTGAACAAGTCCATCAAAGGAATGAGAGCCATTTGGATCTATTTGAATATATAACTGGGTGTCATCTGCATATACTGTAGATGATACATAATATTATATTTACGAAAAATTAAGCCCAAGGGGCCCATATATAATGAAAATAAAATAGGCCCAAGTATAGACCTCTGTGGCACACCACTGTCCAATTTAGCCGATGAAGAACACAAATCTCCAAGGCAAACCGAGAATGATCTATCTTTTAAATATGATTTAAACCAATATAGGACAGTACCCCTAATACCAACATCTTCCAAACGCTGCAATAAAATACCATGATCAACGGTATCAAATGCAGCTGTGAGATCGAGTAAAATAAGGATAACTACCTTTCCAGAATCAACTGTCAATAAAATATCATTTAAAAACCTTAAGAAGGGCAGATTTTGTACTATGGAGAGACCTAAAACCCGACTGGAACATATCTATAACAGCATTCGTATCTAAATATGAAGCAAGTTGAGATAGAACCACCTTCTCCAACACCTTCGATAGGAAAGGTAGTTTTGATATAGGTCTATAATTACTTAAAACCGTACAATCTAAATTTTGTTTCTTAAGAAGTGGCTGGACTACTGCATGTTTAAAACAAGCAGAACCATTTCGACTGATTAAACTACTATTAAAAAAAGACTGAATAATATTACCTAAAAGATCAAACAAATTTAACAACAACCGAGGAGGAAGAGGATCAGGTGGATGTGCAGCAGGTCTAGTGTGCATTAATATATGCTCCAACTGAGATAGAGAAATAGGTTCAAAATTACTAAATGAACTCTGATGATTTAACTCCGAGCTGTGACTGAAGATTATCAACTTTATTTACAAGGGATTGCAAGAAATCATCACACATTTTTTGAGTAGCTTCTAGAGAATTAGTAGGAGCAGGAAAAAATCACTTTATTAATAGTGTTAAATAAAATATTTGGCTTCTTTGAGTTCTTATTAATTATGTTTGAAAAATATTTAGCTTTTGCAACCGTCACAGTAGACTGAAAATTTGCCAAAGCTTCTCTTAAGATTTCAAACGATACTTGCTGCCTATCCTCCTTCCATTTTCGCTTAGCCTTTCTGCAAATTTGCCTTGAAGTACGGCTTTCACTATTCATCCATGGCTGTGATTGTTTTTTAGATTCTCTGTACTTTAAGGGTGAAATTTCATCTAAAATTTCTGTACAAATAGAATTAAAAGAATTAAAATACCCATCCACACTAAGGTCAGAAGAGGAAAGAGGAAACTCGAAGTCATGATAGAATGATGAAGCTAAAAAGGCCTCAGAAAAATTTTCAACAGTAAAAGTATTGATGAGGTGAGTGAAATGGCCAGGCTTATTGCTTACCGCAAAGGAAATGCAACATCAAAACAAACAAACAAATGATCAGACTAACAAACATCATCTACCACAACATTAGTAATAGAGAGACCCAGAGACAATACAAGATCAAGGGTATGGCCAGCTCTATGAGTAGATCCTGACACAAACTAAGTAAAATTAAAAGAATCAATCAGCTGCAAAAAATCACTAGCCAATGGCCTAGAAGGACAGCACATATATATTACACATGTATATTAAAATCACCAAGTATAAAAAAAATGATCACAAGTAGGAACTGTGACAGACAAAAACTTATAAATAAGTGCACATAGCAATGAAGAAACAGAATCAACCCTAAATAATTGCATTTCAAAGCTAGTATACTTCTTGGGCGGCAGTTGACTACATTTAAAATGATTTTTGCAGTACACTGTTGCAATACCTCCACCTCTCCCAGAGGTTCTAGGCGAGTTCAAAAATAAATAATTGAAAGGACAAAGATCAGACAAAGGACTTAAGTCCAAAGAATCAAGCCAAGTTTAATTCACAAAAATGAAGTCCAAATTATTTGATGAGCAATAATCATTTAAAATTAAAGTCTTGTTCACCAAGGACCTCGCATTTATTAATGCCATCTTGACAGAGATGTGTTATCAACTTGTAAAGAATTCATACACTTATCTCCTTTCAATGATCGAAGATTACTGAAATGAACTCCTCTGTTCCGATGATGCGAAAGAAGTTGGACTCGCCGATAAGCAGGAAGCATCCCGTTAGGCTCAACGGGTACCAGCCATGAATGTCTTAATTCCACGGGGATAAAGTAGTCCACATGCGGCACCAAACAATTCCTTTGGGTGGCCCAAAATCTTTTTATATTTAATCAGAAGTCCTCCTCGTTTTCCACATTTCTTGCGACCTCTCTTCCTTTGCTGGGAACACCATTGCCGACGCAGCTCCACAGGAACCCAAAGTAAAACCAGAGGATGAGTGAAACCACGATTACCAGAGTCCCGGGATCCCAACGCCAACATAGACGTCCGAATGCTTATAAGAGATTGACGATCGTAACGCAACATGGTTTTACCACTTGGCAAAGAGCCACATAACGCACCATAGTTGGAACAGGTACAAAAAACACATAAACAAACAAAAAAATTCCAATGCCGACAAACACGCTGGCGCCATCTTGACTTCTTTATAATATTCAGTACAATAATGATGCTTAGCTAAGCTAAAGGGTCTTTAAAATGCCTCATTGGCTGAATGTTGTATGTTTAGGTTTTGCATCTTGCTGCTGTTTTACGGGATAGGGAATTGCTCAATAATGAACAAGTAAAACTACACGAACGCAAAGCATTTCAAGACTTAACTCACTTTACAATACGATTCAATGCATTAATTATGATGAACTAATAATGAACAACACTTGTATCTGTTAATTTCTGCATGTATGAATTAATTTTTAGCATGTCAAGTTATATAAATTAATGTTTAATGTATTATATATTCACACACATTAATTAACGAGCAACAGGTTTTATAAATTATGCTAGATTAATAAATGCAGTAGTAAATTGTTGTTCATTGTTAACTCATAATACATAATGCAATAACTGTTATCAAATTGAATTTTAGTATTGTAAAGTGTTACTGATTGAGTTTTTTAAATGTTTTTAAAAGACGCTCTAGATCTAGACATTTATTTGATCAAAAATACAGTAAAAATAGTAATGTCGTGAAATATTACAATTTAAAATAACTAAAATATATAATAAAGTTTAACTTTTTCCTGTGATTGTAAAGCTATCAGCAGCCATTATTCCAGTCTTCATTTATCATTATCAATGTTGAAACAGTTGTGCTGCTTAATATTTTTGTGGAAACCAGATACATTCAGGATTCTTTGAATGGAAAGTTTAAAAGAACAGCATTTATTTGAAATAAATTTTTCTGTAAAAATGTAAACACCTTTACGGTCACTTTTGATACATTTAATGCTTCCTTGCTGAATAAAAGTATTAATTTCTTCAAAAATGTTTTGAGTGGTAGTGTATAACCAAATTCGTTGCTCTTTAATGTCAGTGTATAATAATTATGTAATTGCAAGAGTAAATTGGTTTAGTGACAAAAAATAAACACCTGTTCAGGCGTATAGTTATACCTCAACAATTCCTGATCAGAATTAGTATAATATCTTAAGCACAAGGCTTGAATTTAAATTTAAGCTAGCAACATCTATTTTGAAAATTGCAGTAGCTTGCTGGTATCTGGTGGGTTCGAATAGTGCTGAGGAGATAAAAATTAGAGTAGGTTTGTGGGAATGGGACTGAAGATTGTTTAAATAATACAGAACCCCTGTCCATGCTGTCATCCAGCTGTATAGATGCCTGACTGAAGTCAGCAATGTGACTGAAGCCTGTTGGATACACAACCCACATTGATAATTAAAGCTCAAATGCATCCTTCCTCAGATGCTCCTTTGCTTTGCCTGGATCCTGTGCATTTGTCGGATGAAGTTCCTGAGCTAAGCTGTCGCATTGATTTAATCCTGCTGAGATGTGGTTGCCACACAGAAAGTGGGAATTGTGTGATATGCTTTTTTCATTTGTGATGTGAAAGTTTGCTGTTTTAAGAATTTAAGACTTTTGTAATCAATTTTGTTCTAATGAGTATGTGTATCACCTGTTGATTTGAGTATTTCATTGTTGACCTTTCAGTTTTCTTAGCTGACATCTTGTCCTAGGTTATGTGAACTTCTAAGCTTGTATGTCCCTTAAAATGGAACATTTCAGCACAGATTGTTTTATGAACCTCTCACAATGTAATGTTTGCTAAGAGCTACGAGTTATTAAACAATAACTCAGTTGAAAACTGTTTGACCTGGCAGCAAGCCTGAAACCTGAGAAGTGCTTGATGGCATTGTTTTCTCATTTCACATGCAATTGACATGGGAGAAGTGCTTTGACACTTGAATTCTGGTATGTTTTTTAAAACTTTACTAACAATATAATTGGTCCTCAGAGAAAAAAATCTATATTAAAAATGTATGATGTAATTAATTTAAATTCAAGCTCACTTCTCACTTCAGTTGATGCTTGACTAAACTGTTTGGATTATTATTCTATTTTCCTGTTGCCAAGTGATATGATTTTCTGTTGAAGTATATTATTAAAATAGGTCTTATCCTTTTAGTTGAAGATGTTTTCTCTAAAATCCCATGGGAAAAAACCTAGTTGGCTAGTCAGTTGATTTTATGATTTATTTGACTTCTCTTCGTTTTCAGTGTTTCAGCATTTGTAGTGTGATCAGGGAAATTTACTGTATAGAACGTCACTCATTCAGTCATTTCCTAAGAAGTATAGCTTACCCAAAAATGAAAATATGCTGAGAATTTATTCACCCTCAGGCCAAGATGTAGGTCAGTTTAGCATTGAGAAATTTTGCATTACAGCACTTGCTCACCAATGGATCCTCTGCAGTGAATGGGTGCCTTGAGAATGAGAGTCCAAACACCTAATAAAAGCATCACAATAAATTCACTAGTAATTCACATGACTCCAGTCCATCAATGAATGTTTTGTGAAATGAAAAGCTGCAAAAAGTTGTTGGTAAGAAACAAATGCATCAAGGTGTTTTAACTTTAAACTGTTGCTTCTTGCCAAAATATGAGTCCATAATAACACTTCCTCCAGTGGAAAAAGTCCATCCCCCTGTTGTCCTCTCACATCAGAATTCAGAATTCAATCAGAATTCACGTATGTGACCCTGGACCACAAAAGCAAGAAATTTAGATTCATACATCTGAAAGCTGAATAAATAAGCTTTCCATTGATGTGTGGTTTGTTAGAACTGTTTTGGACTGTTTCGCTTGTAAATGATGCTTGATCTGTGCATATTTCTCTCCTGATTCAGACAAGACAGCTTTTTACAAGAGAAAGCAGTATTATGGATTTTTTTTAGCCAAAATCAACTATTTGGTTATGGTTTGGTATTACTTATGGATTATTGTGATATTTTTTTGAGCCGTATGAACTCTCATTCTGACGGCACCCATTCACTGCAGAGGATCCATATACAAAGCTTTGGAGCAGCTACAGGTCATCAGATATATTTTTGTTCATTTCCGTGCTTGTTGGCAGCTACAGAGGTTGGTAGACCTGATGTAAAGGTCAGCAGATGGATGTCTGATATCATACCAATTCCTTCTCTCTCAGGGATGTAGATTGTAAAGGAAGCGTGTTTGGTATGCTGCGGACAGCTTGTCTTCTCCTGGCCTGTGGAGCTGTTTATTAGGTTTAGTGTCATCCCCATTCCTCTCACTTTTCCCACCTGCCGTTTTTGTCATCAGCCGCTAATATGTCCTTAAATAGAAACCGCTGTGAAGATTAAAATGGCAAACTGTATGTAATTACAGTACGCTTTTCTTAACAGATGTCACTTACTATTGAACTAAAATGTGACTATGATCCAGTGATGAAACCATTAGAAAATGAAGTAAAATACATGATTAATCATCTCTGTGACATTTTTTGGTTAGCGAGAGTTTTTTTTTGGTACTAGAGAAAATTCTTCATAAACGTTATCAGTCACGTCTTGTCAACATACTGTTTTGTGAAATTTGTACTTGCCTTTTGTAGAATAAAATAGCTTTTCTAGGTTGATATGACTGTAACATTTGTTGTTTTATGTATTTATTCAGGTGTAAAACTTTAAAAAACTTTAAATTTGTATCACAAAATTAATGTTAATGAATCTTTACTGGTTAACACATTTCTATCATTACATGGTATACAGTGTTGGGCAAGTTACTTCCAATATGTAATACATTAAATATTACTAGTTACTGACTTTTGAAAGTAATTAGTTACATTACAATATTACTGTCTCTGAATTGTAATGCGTTACACTACTTTTGAGTTACTTTTGAGTTACTTTCACCAAAATATCCACAGAAGTCTTATAAAATGCCAAAATGTTCTTTATTGCTGCTCATTCTACATCCAGTGGAGGGTAATATGGTAGGTCTATAAAGCATAAAATTATAAAATCATATTTAGATACCGGTATGTAGGTACATTAATGTTACGTTGTAGTTTAGATTAAACACAGATAAGCACAAACTGTATTATTACATACATAATAACACCGGTAAATAAAGCGAAATGTTATAATGTACAAACAATAAACACATTACCTAGCCTATAGGCTATTTTGAACGGTTTCAGAAGAAAACAAGAATGAAAATGTATAAGTTGCTAAACAGGCCAAAACTAATTTAATGCGAAACTGAAAGCAAACGGCGTTCTCGCGCAGCCCACCTCTCTCATTCGGCATTTAATCCATTAAATGTGTCCATATTTGCGATGTATTTGAATGCTAAACTATTATTTATGATGTAAACCAGGCTTACTTGCGCTTAAAAAACATCCTCGTCACATGAGCAAACGTGTGTTTGGCCCGAGCTCAGGCGGAATGGCACGGATTGTACGCAGTACGCACTATTAACCAGTGTATCTATATGTTTGGTTGACTGTATTTTATTCTGATAATGAACAGGCTGCAACGTTTGCAATGCTGGAGATGTGTGTGCGTGAGGCGCCGGTGCGATCGAACAGCGGAAACAAACAACAAAAAAAGTCATTTTTGGTCATACAGATAATTCGAAACTGCAGTGTGTTTACTTTTATTTCTGTCATCTCGGTTTCCTTTCCGTGGTCTTTCGTAGAGTGCCGCGTCACAAAAATAGCCTACCAAACTCGGCATATCTCTGTCTTTTCCTTTCGTTTTGTTAATCTGTTAATTAGGTTATTTAAGTCAAATATTTCGCATATTCATTATAATACTATGATTTAATAAAAACAAATGTTGTTATTTTTAGTTAAACTTAATTTTGCTTGTCTGTGCTGCGCTGCGCTTGTCCGCCGTATTTTTTCTCTTCTCCGACCCCGCAGCTCTCTCCGATAGCTTGGTGTTAGTGGCACCAGTCCAGGTGTCCAGGTTTTACTCGTGCTATTTCTCCATGTTGAGAGTTTGTTGTCGCATATATTGCACCTGACTATGCATTCTTATCCTTTTCACCGATGAACTGAAAAAAACAGGAGTGTGTCCATCTCACAAATGTAGAATCCGTCTCTGCAGTCATCTCAACCATCTAATTCCAGCAACAGGAAACAGACAAACTATTTTACCCGCAGAATTTTTTCTCCTATGCTGTTTTGCGGTGTTGGTAAATTCACCAATTAATTTTGATTTAAAATATGTTGTTGAAACTTGCGTTACTGAGATTGTAACGAGTAATAATATTACCCAAATTGTATTAGTAATGCGTTATATTACTGCGTTACAGCAAAAAGTAATATGCTACTGTAATATTATTACTTTTGTAATGCGTTACTCCCAACACTGATGGTATATAATGACATATAGGACTAATAAGCTGTTAATTCCTAAAATGGAAATAATTGCTGTTTAGTGCAGATATTTACTGTACAAGATGCAGTCTGATGTTTTCTTCTGAAGATCTGCATTGGGCAGTATGATCCTTTTACATATTGACTTATATAACGGAGCACTTTACATTTTAGTCAGTTAACCGTGAAGCTCCTTTTGTGAGCAGCAGTTCCACATGCTCTCACATGAGCATCATTCATTAGCAATTAGTTACGTAAGGCATGTTAGAATTGATCACCCCTTACGTCTTTGTTGATAAGCCATTAGAGCAGCAGAGGGAATCCTACTGAAGTGTGTAAAACGTCTTACAATGCGGTTGCCCCGAGTGCATATGATGTAACGAGGGCATGGATGAGGAAAGAAGGGAAGGAAGGATGCGAAGGAAGACCAGGGAAAGAACTAACTCCACTTTTGTCCGGAATTCTTTTTACTCCAGTCACACAAGAGTTTAAGCATGGAAAATTACACCACAACAAATATGAGCAACAGGATATGATGTCACACTCCAGGGTGTCTCGTTTTGTATAATCCAGTGGTTCTTAAACAAGTTACACCTATAACAATGTGTTAGTTTTTTTTTCTGTAAGTGCAAGCTTAAAGGAATAGTTTATCCCAGAATGAATGCTGTCATCATTTACTCCCTGTCATGTTGTTCCAAAACACGTATGCATTTCTTTCTTCTGAAAAACCCAATCAAACAAAAAACTAAAATTATAAGTTTTTTTTTTTTTTCATAAAATGAAAGTTCAATGTTGTTGGAAGGACCCTATGTGATCAGCTTCTAAAAAGAAAAAAAAATATGCATCATAATATGTAAAATTTACAATAACATTTAGAAAGGATTACAGTGTATTTGCCGTCCAATTGGAACACATAAAAGGGGATAGTTCACCCAAAAATGAAAATTCTGTCATTAATTACTCACCCTCATGTCGTTCTAAACCCGTAAGACCTCCGTTCATCTTCGGAACCCACATGAAGATATTTTGTATTAATTCTGAGAGCTCTCTGACCCTCCATAGACAGCAATGTAATTACCACGATCAAGGTCCAGAAACGTAGCAAGGAGATTGGTAAAATAATCCATGTGACATCAGCGGTTCAACCATAATATTACGAAGCTACGAGTATACTTTTTGTACGCAAAGAAAACAAAAATAACAACTTTATTCAACAATTCGTCTCCTCCGCCTCACCCTAGCGCCATTTTGGAGAGTATCCACTGAACGCAAACAGCGTATGCTATTCTGTGTCAGCCGCACCACACGGATATGTTGTTTTCATACAAATCAAAGTGTAAACGTATCCGCGTGACGCAGCTGACACAGAATAGCATACGCTGTTTGCGTTCAGCGGGTACTCTCCAAAATGGCGCTAGGGTGGGGAGACGAATTGTTGAATAAAGTCGTTATTTTTGTTTTCTTTGCGTACAAAGTATTCTCGTAGCTTTGTAAAATTATGGTTGAACCGCTGATATCACATAGATTATTTTACCGATCTCCTTGCTACGTTTCTGGACCTTGATCGTGGTAATTACATTGCTGTCTATGGAGGGTCAGAGAGCTCTAAGAATTAATCAAAAATATCTTAATTTGTGTTTCAAAGATGAACGGAGGTCTTACGGGTTTAGAACGACATGAGTGTGAGTAATTAATGACAGAATTTTCATTTTTGGGTGAACTAACCCTTTAATACTAATTTTGGGAGTAAGAGTTAATGTAGCCAATTTTCAAACCTCTTCTGCTGTCTAGAAGTATTTTAGTCTATATTATGGATACTAGGCTGTCATGCTCAAAAACGGAGTGCTGAATCCAGCATTTCTGGTTCAAAAGCTACTCTAAATTCATGTTAAGAAAATTGACTTTGGGGTGAAATAGAATCCTGCTTTTTATGTTGATTGAGTTACAATTAGAATATAAATACTCTAATCAGCACAGCTATGTTAATGAGGATGGTCAACACTTATTCCCATCTCAAAATCCTGAAGAAAGTATGTGAGCGATGCAACAATCTTAGGTGTAAACGAGTTAAATGAATCTTGTCAATAGATCAGAAATTAGAAGAAAAAAAAAACAGATAAAATGATAAAGCATTTAAATATCTTTTTTAATATTTTGTCATGAACTTATTGCGATAATTAGGCTGTCAATTGATTAAAAAGTAAATATAATTAATTACATGATATGCCACCTAGTTGCAAATTATAACTCATTGAAATATGTTTAAACAGCCTATCATTGACATGAAGTCAATCCATTTTACAATTGAATTTGCAATTCAGTGTCAAATTAGGGGCCATTCTCTCATTTTGCTGCTTTTTCTCTGCTTCCATTTAAAGTCTGTAAACCCCATGTCTTCACCCAGCATTTGCTTATGGCTGTTGTTCCCGTCTTGTCCAGGTTGAATCTTCACAGTAATGCAGAGCTTTCTCATAAAGGACCTACAGTTGGCTTCCTGCTAGTTAATTATAGTCATCTCAAGGGAGAGCTGCCAAGAAACAGACAGCCGTCTTCTTTTTTGATGTGTAACAAAAACAAAATTTGTGCTTGATCTGTTTGTTAGGGTTTATGCTTCCAATTTGAGCAGTAAAACCTGTCCTTGTTTGTTTTTAACCAATGCTTAATCATGAAAGACTTAAATGGTGTTTCCCAGCCTTTATTTATTTATTTTTATTTTTTTGTTGCATGTACCCACTAAAATTCCATTAAAAAGTTTCAGGGAAACAGTCATCAAGACCAAACCAGAAATGTATTGGTGTTTAACTCTATTATTTATATGAAAAATGACTTTTGAACGTACTTTGATATATAATAAAATAATGTTTCTTATCATTTAATTATAAATAGATAAATGTTTTTGCATGTTTATCAGTTCCAGCAATTCATTTTGAGGTATTTGGACAAGTTTATTTCAGGGAACATTTTGCAAGTGACCCATAGGACTTATTGTTGCTTTATTTGTATTGTCATCTGGTGTCTGAGTGTAACAAAATTCCGCCTGCTTCAGTTTGGGATGAGCAGTGGCAATGTGCTTTGAAAGTTTAATTTTAGGTTTTGCAGTGGGGACAGCTGGGAGGAGGGAGGGCCATGATGTTTCCTAGAGAGACAAGAGGCAGAAACTATTTTAATTCTGCTCACAGCACACTGTCTGTTTAGATGTCAGCTCTTTCTTCATCTCCCAGGTTGAAGCACAAGTCAAGAGTGGATGTGATGATCTCATGTCTCGTTCCTGTCTGCCCTGTGGATCGCAGCAGGAAAAGGGCAGACAGAGGGAGAGGAAGTACAGTACACTGTGCTTATTGGGATGGCATAAGAAGTTGTGATCAAATATGCACTTTATTTTGAATTAATTTTACAACAGCCCTGCTGGAAAATATAGCTTAAGCTATTTTGGAACATCAAAGCTAGTTTGTTGCTGGTCTAAAATGGTCTGTCAGCTTTGACCAGCTTGGACCAATATAGAAACCAGCATCAATGTTTCAGAAACTTTCAGATTAAAAGGATTATTCACCCCAAAAACAATATTCTGTAATCCTTTACTCACCCCTATGCTATTTCATGCTTGTATGATTGTACATGAAAAATGTTTTCGCTGTTTTTATTGTTTTTGTTTGAAACAAAAGTTCCAAAAAGGACATAAAGGTAGTTTAATAGTAATCCATACAACTCCATTGGTTTAATCAAAGTCATATGAAGTAATACAGTAATTTTGTTTGATGAGCAGAGCATTTTGGAATGGCATCAGTGTGAATAATTGATGACAGAATTTTAATTTTAGTGATCTACACTAGAGGTCGACCGATAGTGGATTTTGCCGATACCGATAGCTAGGCTGGACCACACTGGCCGATACCGATTAATTAACCGATAGTTTTAAAATTGATACTGAACAAAAACTAAAATAGTGCTTTATTAACAAAAACAGTACTGAACCATACTAGTAGTAGTAGTAAAAAAATAAAAAATAATAGTAAATGTTGAAATTAACACACTCTAACAAGGAACAATACTTACACAGCTTTAATTAATCTTGATGCTACAAATGGACTCTTATTTTAAAGTGTTACCATTTCATTTCAACTGTCATGCTTAAAGATGCACATCTTTAAATATATACACAAGCCGATTAATCGGCAAAACCGATACATCGGTCGACCTCTAATCTACACCTTTATAATTGATTTGCCAGCAGGACGAGAAGTGAAATACATTAAAAAATACAATACCTTTAAAAAAAATTGGGGGCAGTCATTTTTTTTTTTGTGTGTTTGTTTGTTTCAAAGAAATTGATATTGATAGAAATTGAAGGTCACATTGATCAAAAGTCATATTTTACAAGTACGTTTCAAATACATGCTATTATTTTGAACTTTGTGTTCATCAAACAATTCCTTAAAATTTCCACAGAAAATAAGCAACACAACTATTTTAAACATTGATAATAATAAGAAATGTTTTTTGAGCACCAAATCAGCATATTAGAAGGATTTATAAAGGATCATCCGACACGTGACCCAGAAAAACTTTTAATTTTTTATCACAAGTACATTTAAAGAATCTTTTATAAAATTGTACTTAATCTTGTAATAATGTAATAATTGTAATAATTTTTCACAATATTACTGATTTTACAGAATTTTTTATTAATTTTGCAGCCTTGCTGAGTTTAAGAGATGGTTTCAAAACCATTTAAAATAAATCGTACCAACCCCAAACGTTTGAATGGTAGTGCACCACATATCATTTTATATTTGACAAACATGCTCGCACAGACACAGAAAAGCTGGTAAATATAATGCAAACCTCACTAGTGGTATAATTAGGTCAAATGCTTTCAAATGGGCCTGTGCTGTCTGGTAAATACAACAGTGTCTCAGTTTATAATTGAAACTGTTATTATTCTAAAACTGTAGAATTTATTTCATTATTGACACCTTTTTTGTCAAACAGAATGCTTGCCTTTTGTTTGAAGGGCCTCACATATTCAGCAACACCTGCTCAGCCGAGGTGAATGTGCCAGACTTCATAATCCCCTGATTACGCATTTATCATGCAAATGATGCTTAGTCCTGTGGAGTGAATATGGTTGTTTTGGCAGCTGTGGGAAGTGCAGCCATGATACGGAGCTCTCCTGAAGGTATTCAAGGTGAAGCATCTATAGTAAAGTGCTGTGTTTGCTGAGCTCTGGGCTTCGGTATGTTTTTTGCCAGATAAACAGACAAGAGCTGACAGCTTTACAGCCGCACAGTTAGACCTGAGACAGAAGGGGCACGAGGAGCAGGCGAGGGCCTCTTCCACTTTTTAAGGTCCTATACAGCATCCATCAAACTGCATTTCATTCTCAAGGTTCACCCTGCTAGGGCAGTGGCATTGTATTGTCGAGGACATCGCCTGTGTAAATCCTGTCTAGCATTCGTTTTTCACTGCTGTCAAGTTTTCCGAGACCTGTCCTCCTTGGTTGAATGGCTGTGTGAGTGATCCCTCTGCATTTGTTAGGTTTTACTGACGTTAGCTCAGTTTGGACGGACCAGCACAGAGCGAGAGAGCGTTGAGCCAGTCGAGCAGCTCATTATCCAGGCAAGCTGGCCCCACAGTGGCAGCGGCTGCACGCCTGAAGCCGAGTCACTGAAGCACTCAGCGGTGTAATAACATCTCCAGAACTGCTCCCCGTCTGTCCCTTTCTCTCCCAGCAGTGGCTCAGAGTTCAAACTCACCTTTCAATTTTACTGGCTTTGTGGCCCAGCTGAGAGTTCAGTTTCAACTTTTGAGTTGTTCGGAACAAGGCAAAGGACTCAGCAGACTTCTTAGGATTTTGACGTCCCATTTACCAAAGTATCAGTAGTAGTAGCAGAAGCAGACTTCTCCTCTGTCTGTTTAATATACGCCAGGGCTCAACAATCATTTTTTTTCATGCTGGGCTGGTTGAATCAATCGTTCAGTTTTTTTATTTTTACTGGTCCCACCAGAAAATAAGGTCAATTTTTATTTAAAAGAAAAAAAAAACTAATTTTATATGAATTAGAAATAAATAGAAAAAAATCTATTTATTAATGAATAAAATATTGTTATATCTATTACTTTTGAGTTTTTTTTATTTTTGTTTTGGACTTTTTACTGTTTTTAACCAGCTAGATATTATTATCTATTTATATAACAGTTCAGTTTATTATTTTTACTGGTCCCACCACAGAATAAGGTTAACATTATTTCTTAGGGGGAAAAAAAACTTTATATGGCTCAGAAAAACTATTAATTAATTATTAAAAATATTATTATATATGTTGTTTGGTTTGGTATTTGTGTAACATTCCAGTTTATTTATTTATTCACATTGGTCCCACCACAAAATAAGGTCAACTTTATTTTTTAGAAACAAACTTTATATGGCATTAAAAAAATCTATGAATTAATTACTAATTATATTATTTTTCATTTGTTTTGGTTACTAAAAATTAGGGATGCACCGATACCGATACTGAGCTCCTGTACTCGTACTCGTACTCGTTAAAATGCCCCGATACCAAATGCCGATACCACACAGCATGTGACCACACTGACCGTATTCAGACAATGAAACACCGACAACAGAACAACAGACAGCAGAATGGAGTTAAGGATGTCTACTACGAAGTATATGTATGCAATGAATATAACGTTAAACATTCAGTATTAACGCCTGTATAGCTGATGTGCGCGAGCTGATAAACAAAGCATGCTGAGTGGATTGAGCGCGCGGCGGCGCAGATGCGCAAGCTTGTCGAGTGAATACATCTTTCTCACAGACATCACTGGAAAGTTTGTAGTTCGGCCGGATATGTCAAAAACAAGTAAGTAAAACAATTCACAAGTTACTTAACGGTAGGGAGGGAGAGAGAGAGAGAGAGCGTGCGCTCTTCTGTTGTGTGATCTTTGATGTTCACTCACTTAGCATGCGCATCATTTGGATTAAAACTAAATCGTAAAAATAAGACCATTTATAGGGTGTGTCTGTGTGTGTGTGTATTTTACAGTATATATATATATATATATATATATATATAATTATTACTTTTTATTTTTACTGTTTTTAGTTTACAATTCCATGTAATTTGTTTCAGTGTCTTTATGCTTAACTTCAGACCATTGCATCAGTAGCAGCTTGTGATGTGCTTTTGATACAGAGGTCTGAAGTCATTTTAAATAAGTTGTATGGACCAATTTTTTTTGTGCTAAAATAGGGCATGGGATTCTACTGTGAATCTCCGTGTTGGCAAATCTATTCAGTCTTCCCCCATGCTTGGAGTTTGTCCCACTTTTTTGGGCATCTACCTTCCCTAAGAAACCTGCCCTCTTTTTCTTCCCTCTAGACTTGTGTTTGCATTTCCTAACCCATATCCCAGGAATGCCATAGAGGTGGGCATATGTATCAGGGTCAACAAGGCACCTGGACAAGATAGATGTCTATGGATAAAAGGCACTGCTGAATAATTTGCGTTTCCCGTTAAGAAAGTTACAGAACAATATTTCACATACAATCATGGCAGATTGGGGTCGACTGTGACGACTGTGCAGCGGGTAGGATCCGGGGGTGCCTGGCTCATTTAAAAAGTGTTTCCCATCTCAGGAGTGTGGTCTAGAGAGAAATGAAGTTGAAATAGTTTCACAGTTCTGTATCTGTCGTGTATTTAAACTTTGTGAGGTCTTGTTTTATTTTTCTTCAGATCATAAGTATTATACATTGCGGTTTGAATTTGAATGCCCAAGGCTCAGAATTAACCAGTGTTAAATATTATTTTTTATCAGATTAAAAAAAATTATTTGCCAGTGAGGTAAGAAAAATGTAATGCAAAGGAAACACTACTTTATTTTTCTCACCTCACCTGCAAATCTTTTTTTTAAATCTAAAAGCAAAAATACTTTATGATTGTAGAACATTTCATTTAAAAATGCATGATGTTTGGTAGTAATTTGAAAAAATTGCGAATTGGGTAAAATGTAACTCAAAGGGAAATCTAGATTTTTTTGTTGTATGTGTCTTTTGTTTTTTTTTAAAGAACTTTATAATTTATTATTATTATTGTTTTTTCTTTTTGCAGTGTAATCATTAAAACATGATCCTATATTCAACATTTCCTTATCTAACTGTGGTTTGAAGAGCTCTCTCTCTCACTGGGCGTACAACATCAAATCGTGTATGAAACATTCGTGTTTGGGCCAGTGTAGCTATAAGCAATGTGTTTAATATATTATTGTTATAACTGTACGCATTCTCTCTCTCTCTCTCTCTCTCTCTCTCTCTCTCTCTCTCTCTCTCGCTCTCTCTCTCTCTTTTTCTCCTTCTCAGAAATACAGATATCAGGATGAGGATACCACGTCGCCTCCAGAACACAGCTCTCCACACCTACAAGGGGATGTGCGTCCTCCTGAGCTGGTGCAGGTGTCGGAGAAGAGCATCTCCCAGATTGAGAATGTACACAGCTATGTTTCCCATTCACACATCTCTCCTATGAAGGTAAAATCTCCCAGCATTCCTCTGGCTCCATGACAGATTTCTGTGCTGCATGGCATCTATTCTGTGTCTCTGTGCACTCTGTAAACATGCTTAAATGTTGTGTGTGATAGAATCTCCATCAGTGTCATGTTTACACATGTGCACAAACATACCCACAAAATCAATTGCATTCACATGCACTAAATTAAAGACTCAGACTACAGCTAATGATTAGTTTGCTAATTGAATCCGTTTAGTTCAGATGAGAGTGCTGACGGATGTTTTCCGTGCAGAGCTCACAAACACAATCTATAATTAAATTTGTTGTATTATTTTCATTATTGATTAGTGATTTTAGCAATAAAATAAGCTCTGTTAGGGACACATGGTATAAAAAAGCAGATGCATTTATTGAAATGTATAGAACATTGTACCTTGGATGAATATTTCGGTTCAGTGTTTTGTAGGTTGTGAAGTAGTTCCTGCCACTGGAATGAGAGAAGAAATGTTTCTAGCCTAACGTTGGTTTGCTGGTTTCAAATGGTTTATGGGAAAGCTGGGAACCAGCTTAGAAATAAATAGAAAAAAATCTATTTATTAATGAATAAAATATTGTTATTTGTATTACTTTTTAGTTTTTTGCTTTTTGTTTGGGAATTTTTACAGCCCATCTGTATTTAACCAGCTAGATAATTTTATCTATTTATATAACAGTTCAGTTTATTATTTTTACTGGTCCCACCACAGAATAAGGTTAACATTATTTCTTAGGGGGAAAAAAAACTTTATATGGCTCAGAAAAACTATTAATTAATTATTAAAAATATTATTATATATGTTGTTTGGTTTGGTATTTGTGTAACATTCCAGTTTATTTATTTATTCACATTGGTCCCACCACAAAATAAGGTCAACTTTATTTTTTAGAAACAAACTTTTTTGTATTTAAAAAAATGTAGCTTTAGCTTTAGTTTTGCAGACTTGCCAAATCAAGTGAACACTAGCTTGTCCAAGTTGGAAGACCAGCTAGACCAGTTTAAACCATCTAGGATCAGCAAAAAAGCTTTGGCTGGTTTAGGCTGCTTTTTTCAGCCAGGTAGATTTTCAACTTTCACCTGTTGTGCTGTTTGGAGAATTTAAGCTTATAACAAAGTAATGTTATCTAGCTGCTTTGTTGTATAAAGTTCAACATAGAGTAGCATGTAATATATCATGTCCACTGCTGAGAAAACAGGTCAGTAGCAAGCAACCCTTGAAAAATAATAGCTCTGTTCTGTGCCTTGCTATCTACTTCCTACATAAGAAGCCAACTTCCTACATTAACCAAAATGAACCTCGTAAGGCATTGGTTTGAACATTTCTACTTGTACGCTTCAAACTTTCTACTGACGCATAACACCTAAATAGTGCTCATGAAGTGCATGTGAAAATAGACTCCCAGCTGATTCAAAGTGCAGTATGTGTTAGCACATGTTGCTAATGACAAAGTACTCTAAGCACAAAGCAAGCACACACAAATGGAAAATTTTAATTATATGTAACTACTATGTGTTCATATAAAGGCCTAAGACGTGACTGATAGTTCATCGCAGAAGCTTAATGCAAGTCGTGTGCTGAATGAGAAGATAGCAAGCGCAGACGCAAGAAAGATTTAGCAATATTATTTATTAAAAACTGGACTTCTACACAGTTAGCTTTGTTTATCTGGTCATCATTAATGCATTATAGCCAGTCCACAGAGACTGTTCTGCTGTACAGTGACTCAGTTTTCTGCAGCAGTCGGATGGAACTCTTAAAATATGGATGCACAGCGAAACATTTGTCAGCAAAAGATTATGTATAGCCTGATTATGTTTTTAGTACCTTACGTTAGCAGTCACACTAATTGTTTCAGCTGTGAATGGTTCTGTTTACTGGCCAAATGAGAAACCTTTCAGGGTCAGGGTATATTTAGCATTTTTTAAAAGAATTCTATCATGATTAGGCCTACACCAAATCTGCACATTGTTTCTTATTTTGTCTATTGATTACAGGACACAATCTGCAGAATTTTGCAGAATGGATTTAAGTATGGTAAATTGTGTTAAACTGCTCTGGAAATACTACAATCACATTGGTAAGACATTAAATAATATCACATAACGTTACAGTCTCCTAACCAGATGTGATGCAATAAAGCAATTAGCAATAAAAACTCTTCCATAACCTTTTTTTTTTTTGGCCAGCAAGGATATTTTGTTGATCATTTTGTTTCTATTTCTGTGGCAATTTTCAAAAAATCCAAAATCTCGCTCCTAACTGTTGAAAGGAAGCTGACATGATGTCCTGCGGTATGGGACATTTTATACTCATTTTGCAGCTTTTATGACCTTATCAATTCAGAGAATATATGTAATATTTATGATTTTAGAAATTAATTTGCCATAACGCTGGACCATTTAAAATATACTCATGAAGGCTTATATAAAAAGATTTATATAAATAGTGAAAAGAAAATAGAAAAAACTTGACAAATTAAAAAAATATAAATTGATAAACAATAAAATGATGAATTTGAACCTAAAATGGACACGTTATACGTCACTCACATTAAAGATCAAATATCTGTGGATTGTCTGCTCAGTGAATGATGTTGTGCAGTTTATATCCAGTATGATGAGGCAAATTGCTTCGTTGTCACTTGTCTCATGATGTCTGGTTAGGACACTGTGTTATGAATGACAGGCATTGAAATGTTGTTTTAATGGAGCTTTTTGTGCATTTCCAACAGTGCAGGCCTATTAATGACCTAGTGTTCTCATTTGTTGACGTCTTGAACAGCTCTACCACCAAACTACTATTAATCTTCATCATTTGTAAAAGCCCAGGTGTACATTGCAGTTTTAAAACCCGTAATTCTTAGCACACAGAGAGTAGTGCTGATGTTTGAGAGGCTGTGCTGGGCTCAGATCAGTGGAGCTCCCCGCATGCCGACAGAGCAGTGCCTGACAAGCCCTGCCTGTCACCTCCTATCAGCCTCAGCTGCGCAGAGCACGAGCTAGTGCTCTCTGTCCCCGCACACACACAAAAACACACTCGTTCTGTCATCACTATTAGCCTGCATTCCTCCTAAATCAGTCCATGTGCTCTAGGCTGATGGTGCTTTCTGGCTGCTGGCCCAGCTGACGCACGCCCTCTCTTAACTCTTCCTCATAACAATATGAGCTCTGAGAATGCGTGCATCGCGCTACAAACACACATCTTTGCAATTAGTTGTATTTTCTTTTTTAAAATAAATCATGTTACCAAAACAGACTTGGTTAGTTCGATGACAGTTCTGATTGTGATTAAGATGACGATTCAAAACAATTTCCTTCAAATCAGACTGGCGATGTGAAGCTCAGTAGCCTTACGCCACCTTGTGACCGTTGTTTGTAATGAAAGGCTCATTAGACGTTTAAAGGGGTCATATGATGTGATTTCAATTTTTCCTTTCTCTTTGGAGTGTTACAAGCTC
>NW_015542377.1:692754-693208 GCF_001515605.1 Sinocyclocheilus anshuiensis
TTTGGCCTTCCGGAAGTAGATGCAATTAGGAATCATTGGTTAAGATTTATTTACAACAGAACAGCACAACCCAGATGTTCGAATTTGTGCAACGCATTTTATGGACGACAGTTTTTTTAATCTAGAAGAGTACAAGGCTGGCTGTGCACAAAGGCTATTTCTAAAAAAAAAAAAATATTTTTTTGAAAAGTCAATTCCGACTCTGCTATGACAATCTGGCGCTTCTGAATCAGCGACTGTAAGTATGTTTTGTTATTAGTTTTTTATTAAGTATTTGCTATTGACTGTTCAAATGCGGAGTTTTGCACAGCGCCGAGTAATGTGTGAGGGGAACAGGGTCACATCACAGGAGAGTGAACTGCCTGTCAGAAATCATAGCACGTCAGCTGTCTTAACCGCGGCTTGTGTACTGCATCATCACTGTGTCTGTCACGCGACTCTGTTGCCCTTTCGG
>NW_015542377.1:693398-696529 GCF_001515605.1 Sinocyclocheilus anshuiensis
GGACTTTGTAGAAAACGAAGCGTTTGAGAGAGGCGGGGCATAGAGGACCTACAATAATGTACAGTATTTTAAAAAATAATGTGTTTTTTGAACATTAAAGCATGTCAACATATTCTGTTACACCAAATACACAAAAGAATGATCTTTAAAATAGCATCATATGACCCCTTTAAGAACAGTATGGAACGGTTCCAGTTATGTTTCCACTTGAGCTTTATTACGTGGGTTCCTTCCAGTTCTTTAGAAACTTTGTGTAACTTTCTGTGGAGTTGAGTGGGTACAATTCTATGTGGACCTGCCTATGAGTAATTATGCTTATTAACCCAAATACATATAGGATTTACATCATTTTAACTTTGGCCGTCCAAATTAGATGTTGACATATTAGATGCCAGTTATTCTCATTGATTCATATCAAGCATTTACTGCAGAGAACACCTATTTCGTGCTTTACCTTCTCGTATGACACACAGATGACACATGTGATCACATTGTGACCCATCTGTCCAAGCATTCTCAGAATGACTCCATGCTATGGAAATGACATCAATTTCCTGCTGTCTTCTGCCACACAACTTCAAGTGTGTGCTTTTTATGAGTGTCTGCAGTTCATCATGATGATCCATGGTTTTATATGTGTGCTGCATTATGAACGATCATCATTATGGGTGATTAGGGTTCAGTCATTAGACTGAACTCACCTCACACCCGTTATTCTTCTATTCCTCACTCGTTTTTGCGTTTGCCAGCTGTTTGTTGCTTAGTGAAGTTATGTCAGTAGCTGCATGGGTTTCAATGAAGGGCACGATGCTTTCTCATACTTCACTCTCATTTTAAAGCTGCTTGTGGGTACATATTTGTTTCATATATTTGTGTGTGTGTTTCTATCAGAGTGTGTTTGCTACTCATATTTATCACCTGAGCTGCGTGCCCCTCTTCAGGTAGAGTCTCTGGAGTGTGTTTTTGATGGGTCGTCTGCGTTAGGAGGTGAGGAGGTCCCAGCCCCTGCCTTTGCCACACTATACTCGCAAAGTGACACATTGATGCAGGTAACTCATCATGATTCTATGGATTTTATTTGCATGTGTGATTCACCAACCACTGCTCTCTATGCAAAAATGATAAAACAGATGGCACAAGTTTATAATCTAGAGATAACTGTGTTGTAGTTTGCTGTGTAAGCACTAGGTGGCAGAGATACTACAGTGTTAGATGGCATGTATGTAGAATTCTGTTGGATAAGTTGTAGTTTGGACTATATAATTTATATGTTCATATTATTTTATACAATAAGTATGAAGACACAAATTTCCCCATTTAATTTCTTAATTTCCTGTACTATGAAATATTATTTGAAAGAAAGTGTCTTTATAATTTTTTAACCACAATGCAATAATGCGTTCCTCTGAAACAAGTTGTGTTAACCAATAGCTAAATAGTTATGAAAGGGATAGTTCACCCAAAATGCAAATTCTGTCATCATTTCCAATTCTGTTTCCAAACCTGTACGAGTTTCTTTCTTTTGTTGAACACAAAAGAAGATATTTCAAAGAATGTTGGTAACCAAACAGTTGATGGTAGCCATTGACTTCCATAGTACGAAAAAAGAAGAATATTATGGAAGTCAATGGCTACCGTCAACTGATTGGTTACCATCATTAAAAAAAAAACAAAAAAAAACGAAATTCTTCAAAATATCTTGTTTGTTTTCAACACAAGAAAGAAACTCGTACAGGTTTGGAGCAACTTGAGCGTGAGTAAATGATGACAGAATTTGCATTTTTGGGTGAACTATACATTTAAGGCATTATTATAGATGACTTCCGTTCGATCTGACTTCATTCTGTTATGCAACAGGCACCACCTATTCAATAAAAATCCTGTTTTTAAATAAATCAATCAATCAATCAATAGATCCCATTACCAAAGTAAAATGTGTTGTGAACACCATGTCACATTGACTTGAGTATTTGGTGTCCAGTTTAAGATTCACTGTGCTATATACCTTGTAAAGATAATTTTCTTAAAATTAAAACATATTTAAAATATTTAATTTCTTGAAAACTATGTGAGTTTCTTGTTTTTAGATTTTATTTATACATTTTTGTAAATACATTTTAAGTGATTTTACAAGTCATTAGTAACAATTTTGACACCTTTGGGGCAAATACAAGTACAGGTGCAAACAATTTTGTAGCTGAACACAGTTTAATTTTTATGTCAGTGTGAAATGTTTGTTGCCAGGGTAACCTTTTATGGTATTTGTAGAAAGAAAGAAATTACCTTATCTCTTTGTTGGTGACTCTTAAAAATGTAATGCTTTCCAATAAACTGGACTTGTGCCAGTTTCTGGGTCAAGGAGGATTAAATAATTCATGCTTAATTTGTTGCACAGCTACTCTAACAAACCATGCTCATCAGTAGGTCAAAGCATTTTGTCTCTTTAGGGTGAAATGGTCAAACCAGCCTTGTGAGTCCAAACCTGACGTAATGCTTAGAAGATATATTTGCCATTTGATTAATGAAATCACGTTCTGTATGAGTGCATGTTCAAGATAGGTTTGTTTTTCTAATATAAGCCTACATGAAGCTGTTCATGTATACTGTCAGGTTTTTGGTTTTTTTTTTTTGTAGAAAGCTTTGCTAGATTTTCTTCTGTGTTTATTAATTTGTTGTATTTTTAAGAAGGGAAGTGTGACTCTTAGCTTTCTCTGTTGACACATTCCGAGACTTGTTTCTTGTTCACTGAACAGAATGTCAGACCGCCTTTGTAAAGTGGGCATTTGGTGTTTATAAGGTTTGTGGCAACAACAATTTTCTGGGGGAGGTTGTGAAACAAGACGATGCATCGTCCTTGTATTAACAGGCATGCAGACTTTTGCACAAACAGATGGTACAGGCCTGTTTATACCTCAGCTACTTTGTTATTTAATATTGAAGTAATGTCATATTGAAATGTGTTTTATGACATTTGTCACAACATTTAGCTAGAACAGAACGGAATTAACACTAGAACCGCCACGGGGTAAATTTGACCCGTGGCTATTTTTAAAATGTACACTCTAAAAAATGCTGGGTTAAATACAACCCAGTGCTGGGTAAAATAGGGACAAACCCAGCAATTGGGTTGT
>NW_015542377.1:696578-717481 GCF_001515605.1 Sinocyclocheilus anshuiensis
TTTTAAAACGTACATAAAAGATTTTTAATAAAACATTCAAGTCTCCCAGTCACTGACTTTTACTAAAATTGTGTGATTTACAATCCCCTGTTGTTATAAACCGTTTAGATAAAACCAGACAAAAAAACGGGGCATTTATACCTATAAGCGCGAGCACGGGTCAAATTTACCCACTATATAATGCCTGTATGTTCGCGCTGTATTTTTCGTGCCACTTATGTTTTAACATAGTACATTGCTAGGCAACGCCTTTCACTCACTGAATTAGCGGTTATCAGTTTCATAAATAAAGACAAAATGAGTAAAAGAAGGCGATTTATGAATGCTGAAGAGGTATAAGAAGCACTAAATGCCATGAGCGATGGAGAGTCTGATGGTGGGGAGAGAAGTAAAGTGTCCTGTCGGCTCAGCATCTGATGACGATCAATATATCATATTTAGACGTTTTATCCTGATGGTTACTCATAATTGTTCAAAATTTGGATTAATTATTTAATTTTTGTTTTGCCATTTCTATCTTTTATTTATTTTTGGCTGCCACTTTGTAGCCTTTCCATGACTTTACACGTGAAGAATAATAAATTACTACTTGTCTCCTGCCAGTCTTATGAGGTCTTGACTCAAATCATTTTTTAGCAGTATTTAGAAGTATTATAATGTGTCTTGTACATTTACCATTTGTTTTAGAAGGCTTTTTCAGTTCAATTTTTCAGCTGTTTTCACCTTTGAGGTCTGTATTTCTGTATTATTTGTATTTCTGTATTATTTGAATAACTGTACATTACAGTTCAATTGTTTGAGGTTTGGTAAGATTTTTGTTGTTGTTGTTTTTGAAAGAAGTCTCTTATGCACCCCCCCAACCCCCATTTACTTTATCAAAAATACAGTAATACACTGATATTGTCAAGTGTTGTTATTTAAATATAGCCTACTGCTTAATAGTTTTGTAGAAACTGTTATAAACATTTTTCAGGATTCTGTCATGAATAGGAAGTTTAAAAGAACAGCATTTAGTTGAAATATAATTTTTTTTGTGACAGTGTAAGATTTTACTACCACTTTTGATCAATTTAATGAGTCCTTCCTGAATAAAAGTATTGAGTTCTTAAAAAAAAAAAACATACTGACCCCAGTCTTTTGAATGGTAGTGTATATTTACTTTTGGTGAAATATGTTAGAGCGCTTTTCTACATACTTCTGTGAAAAAAATCAGTTTGAAAACCAAAAATGCAAAAACAGGGCTTTGTATGTTGTTTAGGTAATAAACCAATATATTTCCTGAAAATGAACTAGTAAATGAGGCAATTGTAGTTTTTCTGTTTATTATTTAATTTATTTTTAAAGGATTAGGCCACCCAAAAAGGAATTTTCTTTCTCACTTCACTGACCCTATTATTGTATGGCCACAGGCTGCATAAAGATTTATAAAACATTTCTCCTTTTGTGTTCCACTGAAAAAGTAATACGGGCACAAGGTTTTTTTTGGCAAGGCATGAGGTTGAGTTTTTATTTTCATATTCTCTGGTCCTGAGATTTTCCATCTTTGTACTGTGTTCATGTCGTTAGTGCTTGTCATCAGCAGTGGAGCGTAATGAATGCAGTAATGTGGCTGGAGCTGCAGGGCAGTAAGTGCATTAGTTTTGTCCAGCCGTATAAAGTAATGGGAGCTGGAGGTGGAGGCGTCTCTGCCTTGAATTCAAATAAGGTGATTTTCTGATTCAGGTACAATCAGTAATTTGTTTTAGCCTGTAGCCTCTGTGGGGACAAGTGGATCTGTGGTGGGGCACTAGTGTACCATGAGCGTGAAGACTTCAAATCCCATGTGTTACCAAATAATGTGACGCATAACAACTGTTGACAAGGAGACCAAATGGCTGCATGGTTGCCGATAGGCTCAGACTCCACTTGATTTTCCTTGAGAGTCATCAGTTTTTTTTATTTTTTCAGCATTTTACTTCTTTTGCCAAGGTTCACTTAATGTATAATATTAGTTGCTGAAAACTGAATATGCATCATTGATGTTAAAGTGAGGCTGTTTGGTTAATTTCGTAACTGTTGTGATGTCATAGCCATGAGGATTTCGGCGCAAGCTGTCTTTTGCAGTTTATTTTTAGTAAATGTTCCTTTGGGACTAAAGATTATATAGAGATTTTATCTCCGGCCTTGTGGATTTTAGTGCCTCGCTTAAAAGGGTACTTTATTTATTGCAGTTCAACCAAAAATGAAAATTGTGTCAGCATTTACTCACCCTTATGTTGATCCAAACCTGTATAACATTTTTTATTAGTAGTATTAGTGTTTTTGATCAAATATTTATTTCTTTAAAAAAATGATAAAAAACGTATTGATATTTTTTTCCTCATATGATGGTCCTATATCAATGGTAACTAAAACTGTTTGGTCATTCTTCAAAATATGCTCTGTTTTCTGTAGCATTTCAAAGAAAGAAAGTAAGTAAATGATGACACAACTTTCATTTTAGGGTGATCCTTTTAACACAAAGATTGTGTTAGGATTAACAGGCCCACATTTATCGCAAATCACTTTTTGATGCATAAATTATGTATCAATTTTTGTTTACTGTTGTAAAAGTGTCTGACTAACCTTTTTAGGCCATGTCATTGTAGTCTCATCAAAGATTGGGTGTTTTGCCTCCGTTTTGAGTTGAAGGAGGTGACCTCATAGAAGCTGAGCAAAAGAATATTTGGAGCGTTTACAGTAACTGTCATTACTCAAATGTGCTCTTCCTTGATAAAGTTGCCAACTCTTCAATGGATATTTTGGGCCTGAAGAGCGGATATAACCTGGTGGATATATATATATATATATATTCAAACATTAGCATCTTGACACTTCTCCAAAAGTGTTCTGTAGTGAAGTAAATGCCTGTCATGACATGGCATGAAGTATCAGACAGGAAAAAAATGTTTGAGGTAGTTAAGTTTGTGAAATAATATTATAATATTGTGAAATAGTAATAATAATGCAGTTAAAAAAAACAGTTTTCAATTTTAACATTCTAAAATGTAATTTATTCCTGTGAAGGCAGAGGTAAATTTTCAGCAACCATTACTCCAGTCTTTATAGTTACATGATTCATCAGTAATCATTCTAATGTATTGATTTGTTGCACGAGTAACATTTTTAGTATTCAGTTTCTCATTATTATCAATGTTGAAAACAGTTGTGGTGCTTAATATATTCGTAGAAATAGTGACACAATTTTTTCAGGATTCTTTTGTAAATAAAAAGTTTAGAGGAACAGCATTGATTTAAATGAACATCTTTTGTAGCATTATACGTGTCTTTACTCTCAGTGCTGAATTAAAGTATTTATTTCTTTAAAAAAAAAAAATCTAACTTTTTTTTTTTGTGTTTTTTTTTTAATGTGTTAAATGGGCTTAAACTTTTTCCTGTCTGCTGCCTTTGACGTCAGCTCAGGATAGTCGCTGGAGAAAGTTTTGGAACTGTGATTAGCAATGTCATTTTTTTCCGTCTTCAGAGTGATTAGTCACATGACATTTACAGCTCTAGTGATTGGCTTGAAAAGTGTGGCCCAGTGAGCAAAGATGGCAATATAAAGTTTGTCTACTTCTGGTAGGTCCTGCTTCAGCAGAGCAACCTGGGATGAATGGAAATACTAACATATAGCTTTCTCGAGGTGTTGTTAAACCTCCTTGTGTGTAACGTTTGACAAGATTTGGCTACCTGAATAATAACATGACACCCAGTTATGCCAGTCTGTCTCTGATGCTCTTGGTGTTCCAGCCACGTTGCTGTCTCTGCCTTGTTTCGGCGTTGCGTTCCAGTCATCGGTCTGCTCTGAACCACGTTCTCCCTGCCTGAAAGCCTCCGTTAGTCTAGCTTAGAGCAAAGAGGAGGAACGCAAGGGAGGAGGGGGAGAGAGAAAGCTTTACTGAAAAATGAGCTGTGTCATTCTTGGGGAATCTAGACCACAGTTTAGAGTCCCGTAGCACCAGCCGTCCCCTTACGGCCAGCATGCAGGTCCACGTGTTCACCCGTGAAGCTCTCTGGCGGGCTCTCTAGCCCCCTTTATCACGATCCTATCCTGCGTGCACTGCATCATGGGATCACCTTGACGCAGTTTTGGGGGTGGGTGGAGAGTTGGGATCAGTGCTGAGGAGTACTTTGCTGTATCCGGCGGTCTGTCAAACCCTGGATGCCACGCTGTGCCGGGTTTCACCTCAGGACTCGTGTGACATGCTGGCCTCTATTTGGTATGCCAAAAAGATGGGACGATGTCTGATCAGAAGCATTAGGAGGACCAAGAGATTGCAGCTGCAGTTGCTGGTGGGTAATAGTTAGTATTATATCTGTGAAACAGGGTTGTGAAATGCATGCCCGCAGACCATGTTTGCTCCAGACAGAATGACTTTGAGCTGTGCATGTAAATCACAGGACAGACAAGAGGGACAAGAGGGGGGAAATATTGCCTCCGCAGTAACATCATCTTTTCTTTTTAAATGCAGAGGTACACATACTTGGTTTTATACATTTTTAGAAGTTTATAGTTTATAGTTTATATTTTTGCTTTTGGTAGAAGCAGCATTTGCTTTGCGTTTTCATTCTGAAGTACACACAGATTACCCAGTTTTTAAGTAACTGCAGCATACTTTTGTTTGTTGTAAAAAAATGTGAGATGAGGGTGGGGATATATATTCACTGCTTTTGCATTCTCTCGCAAAAGTATTACGTTTTGTGAGTGAAATTTGTATTCGGTCGCAAAAGTTTTGCGTTCGTAAGCAAAACCTTTATGTACTATAATACTGCATTTGCTTGCAAAACAATTGTTCTTTTGCAAAAGTATTGTGTTCCCCCAAGAAACTATTGTATTCACTCTGAAAACGAATGTGTTCACTCTGAAAACATTTGCGTTCTCATGCAAAAGTATTGCATTCTTCTGAGCAACTTTGCATTTGCTCGCAAAAACACTGAAATATAGTTTTTCCTCCAACCCCATATTATTTCCATCACAAAAGTTTCTTCGGCGAATGTAAAAGTTTCTTGGGTGAACGTGAAGTTTCTCAGTGGAATGCAACAGTTTTGCAAGATAAAGTAAGAGTGTTAAAGTGTTTATTATTTTTATTACTTTTATTACTTTCAATTACTTTTATAGTATTTTTTGTTTTGTTTTGTTTTGGTGATAATGAAAAGTTTTTACAAATGACTGATTATTTTACCTTGCAAATATTGTAAGTTATGTTTGTGAGACTAAATGAACAAACGAGACTTATTTATGCTGTGATAGAGTCATTCTTTACTATATTAGCATGATAAAAATTGTAGGTCACGGTTTATTTTACAGGGCACCTATTATGCCCCTTTTTTACAAGATGTAATATAAGTCTCAGGTGTCCCCAGAATGTGTCTGTGAAGTTTCAGCTCAAAATACCCCACAGATCATTTATTATATCATTTTGAAAATGCCTATTTTGAGAGGAAGCAGAAACACACTGTTTTCGTGCCAGTATCTTTAAATGCAAATGAGCTGCTGCTCCCCGCCCCCTTTTCCAGAATAGGGCTGTGTCTTTACAGCTCGTACCTCAAATACTCTGCCAAAAAAAAAACATCTGTTTGGTTTTGATAATCATGTATATCGCGCTGAAATCATGCATTTTAAAGCCATATCAGTTTAAACTTCTGATAGAGTGTTTTCTGAGCGCACAGGAAGCGGCACGTGAGTACTAGTCTTTCATGTCTTATTGCGCTTAAACTGTCAAATACACTGAAGTTTATGTTTAAAACACATAAGTTACAAAAACACAGTCGGTTATGTCTGTGAAGGTAAACAGCTGGGAAAGAAATTGCATGTTTATATTAGATCTGTGTATTAAGTGACAGCAGTGCCGTGGGTGGAAACGTGCAGATTGAGGGGTGGTGATATTATAATAAGATCCCCTTCGCACTAGGGGAGCGAAATCTGAGCGGCTCGTTTTTTTCACATGCTTGCAGAGAAAGGCTTACCAAAACAAAGTTACTGGGTTGTCCTTTTTCTCATTTTCTGGGTTGGTAGATGTACCGGGGACCCGATTATAGCACTTAAATGCGGAAAAAGTCAGATTTTCATGATATGTCCCCTTTAAAGGAACACTCCACTATTTTTTGAAAATAGGCTCATTTTCCAACTCCCCTAGAGTTAAACAGTTGAGTTTTAGTCTAATTCTCGCTATTAACAAACTATTAACTCCTAATTTGCTGCTTATTAATAGTTAGTAAGGTAGGTGTTAAGTTTAGGTTTTGGGTAGGATTAGGGATGAAATTGTATCTGCTGTTGTCACTTTTTCAAAATTCTTTACCCAAAATAGTTAGGTGAAAAGTTAGTTATGCTGTTTTAACCCAATAATATTTTTTTCCATATAATGCAAAAGGCTGAGTGTCAGTGCAGCTGTTTTCTATACAATAAAAGATGTTTATTTATAATGTCAAGCCCCAAAATATATATATATTTTTTTTAAATCACCGTGAAAGTAACTTTAAAAGTTGTTCATATGACTTGTGTGCCCATCTGTTCCTAAACGCTTGTGTGTGTGTGTGTGTGTGTGTGTGTGTGCATCTTTTGCTCTTTGAGGGTCTGTTGAGCGTTCTCTCACAAAGTCTGCACTACCAAGTAAGGAAAAGCAGCCTCCTGAGTCTCTCCAGCAACAACATGTAGCAGCGTTTTCACTCACTCACTCATTTGCTTGTCAGTAGCTGTCTGTCTGCATAGCTGTCTCGCTCTCATCCAGCACATTTATTTGACTGAAAACACAGCTTTTCCTAAACTTGTCAACATGTGTAATTTGTTACGTGCTTTGTCCTCCAACAACTAAAACAGGACAAGAACTATTTATGCACAATTTACTTGGAGATAAACTGTATTTATGGAGGTTAGCATTATTTGAGAGCTAGTGTGACATTCTTCCTTCTGTATCTTTTTGTGTTTCACAGAAGAAAGAAAATAATATGGGGTGAGTAAATGAAAAGAGTTTTCATCATTTACAAATCAGCTTGTAAATTCAGTCATTCCAATATTGATAAAAAAATAAATGTGAAAATAATAATAATAATAAAAAAATTAGTCATATTAGTACAAAACTTTATACAGTAGTCATTTGTGTCAGAAGCAGTATGAATAGATGAATAACTAAAGGTTTTTCCCATGTGTATTTCTTATCATTAGATATGCTGCATTTTAAAAGTCTCTCAATGGTTCTGCATTTTTATACCTTTTATGTAAATGTGTCTCTGTAAGCATGAAAGGAAAATTTACTGCAATGATAGTGGAACAATCATGCGGTGTCTGCCGACAGAAGATATGCATGTTCACATGTAGAGTATCACCACATGCCATTTTTTTTGTCACCCCAAGTGCTCGACACGCCATCTTTGAAATAACTGCTCATCTCTTTGCGTGTTTGCTGCCGAAATTCATTTGGCCTTGAGACGGAGAGCCTGAGCCTTGAGACGGAGAGGCTTTTGTCCTTGCATTGTGCTATCGATTGATTGCTCATAATGCTGGTGGTTGGGGGGAAAAAAGAGGGAACGGCTCAGAGACTATGAGGTGGTAAACAAAAGAGACAGCTGCTTATTAGAATGGAGAGGCCCCTTTAAATGAGTCTAAGTATTTCAACAAATGTGTCTGTCTGTGAGAGAACATTTTTGTATTTGTGAGAGTGTATAATAGTAGTAGAAAATGGGTTCTGTTTTGTAACAAAACAAAAGCAGTGTAAGGAATCCTGCCCAAGGTATTTTACTTTAGATCCATTTAATAACTATATTTATGTATCAAACCACAGTATTGTCAAGATTACAGAGCTTTAATAAAGGTTTCTATCATTTATGTAGTTGCATTTTAATTTAATAATTTAAATTTATATTTCATTTTAATTTAATTTATATTTTAATTTAATTTATATTTAAATTTAATTTGTATTTCACTTTAAGTTATGCAGTTGTATGAATGTAATAGACAGTGGGGTCCAAAAGTCGCCACTAAATATCTGAAAATCAAAATGTAATTTTAAATCTGGAAATAAATTTGAATACAAATAAATGTTACAAAAAAAAGGACATGATCATGAGGTTTTACTTTTGCTTGAGTTCAAGTGCTGCTATCATTAAAGCAAAAGAGAAACATTCCAAATACTAATCAATACTGATATTCACAATCATTTTTCAATTCAGCTGTTGTAGCTGTTATGCCGATAATAAAGTCTGAATAAATTTTGGGTTAAAAAAAATGCGAAACAGAAGCATTTTTATTTGTGGTCTCCAATGGTCCCCAGTGCTGTACCCCATTGCCTCACCAGTGTTATATAAATTGATTTTAATTAATGGTGTTCGCTAAGGCGTAATTGTTTGATAATAGGAGCAAATTAATATTAATGTTTATTCATTAATATTCTAAGCAGTTGAATTGCTTTCGGCAGGTGGACAATTAAATTGACATTATCTGGGGACCAGAATAGCATATAGATTTGAGTGTGAACTTTATTGACGTGAGCTTTCAAGCAACGTAGCAACCACAAGCATCTTAGTAGCTGGCAACATCCCAGGATGCTCTGATATTGCAGTGATTTTGCACAGACAAGCAGCACCTACATTTTACCATTATTAATAACAATAATCTAAATTACACATGAACAAAAGAAGCAGATTGTGACAACAAAATAGCGGTTGACATCAGTAATGTGCCTGTGATAAATTGATGTTTATGCATTTGCAATGGTTTCCTTTTTTCCTATTCTATATTCTTAAGTGGCATAACACAGTCTGCAGAACCCACATTACTGCTTGTCTTGTAGTCTTTTGCTCTGTAGGGAAATATATGAGCTGTACAGTAATTAAATGATTACGCCTCTCCCTTACATGTCAAAGGCTGAACTGAACATGTTTTGTTGAAACATTGACGTTCTGCTCTGGCAGTCTCAGAAGTGCAATATCAATCCCGTGTCTTATCAACGAGACAAAGAGCTTGTCTTTTCTTTAAAATATGTTTTGCAGTTCTACAGTGCTTCATCAGCAGTGCAATAAAGCCTAGAGCAGTTTTGCTTCAGGACACAGATTTTACATCAGATGTTTCAATCTAGTACTAAAATAGTTTAACACAAAAAAGTGAAAAAATAAAAAGTCCTAAGGTAAGATAACGCATTGCATAAACAAATTTTATTCATAATATTATTACATTTTATTTGAATAATAGTAATTTAATAAACTGCATAAACAATTTAACATCAGATACACTGATTGTGGATATGCAGTACTGTGCAAATTTCTTAGGCCATTAATATTTTTAGCAATTTTTACAATTTTATTTTTTATTAGATTTAATGGAAAAATTAATGTTTGGAAATGTAAACTGATATTTCCTACCGACAACAGCAAGACATAGAAATAACTATGCCATTTTTTGTTGGTGAAAATACTAATGGCCTAAGACTTTTGCACAGTAGTGTATATCTCTCCACTTTTTTAATTAAATAATTAAATTGGGTAAAGTAAATTTTATTAAATAATTAAATGCATTTTTTTAAATGTAAAAATTACAGTTTATTTTAATTTAATTTGTATCCCTTTTATCATATATTTCGTAAATGTTTCAAAAGAAAATGTCCTGTATTTTTATAAAATGCAGTTACAGTATTTTTTACAGCAACTTTAGTGCCATTATTTCCCTTAACCACAGAAAGACGTCATGGTTTTGTGTTTGTTTGTTTTCTTTCCTCCTTGAGCTAATTTGAAAATTGCCAGTATTACTGAAGACGGTTGCCAGTATCTCCGATCAGACGCTGTACTGTAATAGGCCCATTGCATGTGGTTCTTTAATTTCTATTAAAGCCCTGTGAATATCAGCTATTTAGGTGGAGGAGAAGGCAGGGCTCGGGCTCTGTGGGGTTGCTTGCTTTATTTGATGTGGAAGCTGTTGCCATGGTTTTGGTCCTGGGGGAATAGAGGCACAAGCTGTGACAATGTCTGTTACCTCATTTGACACCTGTGGCACACCTTGGATAGTTTTTACCAGCACAGAGCCGCCGTCAATAGGTTTGACTGCGGACAATTGCCGTGGTGGAGATCTGCAGGAATTCTTGTCTTATTAACAAAGACGAGGTTATTTTTGCAATCGCTTTCTCTTTTTTTCTGCCTGTGAAGGCACAGCCTTTTGTCTCCCCCTCACTGAATCATATGTGTGTGGAAAGAGACTGCAGTGTGTGAAAGCCGATCTGTGTCAGAAGGAGCATCCAGACAGCATGGAATCATCATCTTCTTCTGAATGCGTAGCGCACGCACGCTTCCTGGATTTACCTCTGGATCTAACTGGATCTATGCCTCTCTCTCCCGTTCGGAGCCGTGGGTATGTTTGCTAGCACAAAGTTTTATAATCATTAGGTAATCGTATCTTTTCCGACAATGAAGCTTTTAGCCTAAAGTGCAAGGAGGAGGGAAAAATCAATAGCTTTGCTGAAATAGTTTTTGTGGCTCGGCTGGCTCTAATGATCAGCCGGAAAACTGGAGTCCTCCGAGTGTGGCCATGCCTAAGAAGAAAAGGACTACAACAACACCAATCGTTTCTTTTTCATCAGGGTACCACCGTGAATGCCAGCATCTATATTTAATGTGCAGTGGAAGGCTTTCTTTTGCTTTTAAGAAAGTGATGTGATTGATACCTGCTCGTGGACAATCTTGTTGCCCCAGTCCATTTAGAAGAAGAATCCCTGGAGAACTGTGGGCTTTAGACTGCAACACTTGCCAGTTAATTGAAGCCATTTCCTGCTTCTTCAGGCTCTTAGGTTCTCCCCCATGCACAGAGAGCTCCCTGGTCCTTCATTGATCCTCTCTCAGGTCTCAGCTCGTCTGGAGCTGGAGTCACAGCCCAGAGTAGCGTGCACCGCTTGTGGGCAGCTCGATCACCTCCTCCCTTCTTGCTGCCCACTCCACCTTCCAGCATGAGACTGCTGCACACTTGATCTCCCAGCTGGTGAGGACAGGAAGGTTGTGAGTTGGCCGACGAATGGATTTTGAGCTGTCACGTTTACATTATTCCACTGTCGGATCTGTGAGAGGATGCTGTAACCTTATCCAGGTGCACCCTCCCTCTTCTGCCACGCTTCCACTTTCCGAACTGCCTCGGAGCTTGACAGCTGTTGCGGCTCTGTCCTGGCCCCAAGGGCTGTGATGAACTACATCTTCGGGAACAACACGCTGTACCCGCGAGGCGGTCGGGCCAACACCCCATCCGGACATGCCGCCCCAGGGTCCAAACAGAGGCAGTGGGCCAAGCGGAGCTCCAGTGAAGAACTGCCTTCGTCTTCCTCTCGCTGGCAGCAGCTGCTGGCCTTCTTCACACGACGCGGTGCCTTCAGCGACTGCATCACGGCAGGAGCGAGCCAGGTAACTCTTGCCACAGCACACCTGCTGCATGGGATGCACATGTACTTGAGCCAAGTGTGGGGAAACCTCACTGTAAACTAGTTCAACTCTCAAGAATGCATATTTTAGCCATTTAGGGGTTGGTTTTGTTGGGGTTCCTGACTGGAGTGAGACATCTACGTCTTTCAGCACCTCCTAATTTTTGCAGAATTAAATGCGCCATTTATTTGCTTAGTTTGTCGTTTCACTGTTTGCAAAGACAGTAACATATTGTAACATACAGTATTACCATGAGCAACAGGGATATTGAATGGAAATGTATCTTTGGTTTGTCTACTAGCTTTTGCTACTAAAAAGCAAGTGCCAGTATGTTATCCATTCAGTAAAAAGACTCATGTCTGGACTGTACATCGATCAACACGTCTCAGTTCTTAATAATAATACGACTGGCATTTATTTGCTTAGTTTGTCCTTCATGTTTGCAATGGTAATAACGTTTGGTGTAACGTCGCATTATTAACATTATTAGGAGCGGAAAAATGGCTCGCACAGTTGACTGAATACTCACTTTGTTTGTAAGAAAGTGCAGCTAAGAAGCTACTTATGTGTTCTGTGAATTATATTTGCTTGTGAAGGCCCATTTAATTGAGAGTTTCAATACATAATCATACTGGACAGTTGAAGTATCTGCTTCCCATAGGTAGAGAAAGCACTCAGTTGGTGAATGATAGTCCTCTTGAATCTAATCATATGAAGCGGTTAAGTCAAAGCGGTTCTGCATTTTCTTCCTGGCCATAAGTGACCTGAGGGAGCAGACCAAAAAAAGCAGTCCATCAGGCAGGCTGGTTCTGATCCAAAGGACAAACGGTTGCTCATTGTGTCATGGGGGGTCATGCCCTGGAATGAAAGCAGGACAAATAGAAGCCGCAACAAAGGGCTTTACAGGCAGTCCTTTTATTCTTGCCATTGACTCTGTTACCACACTGTGATAACTTCATCTCTTTTTTTATGAATGTTTTAAAAGGCCAAACCAGCAATTCTCGCCAAGGGTACCTACACAACTGTACCCGCGAGGCGGTCGGGCCAACACCGCATCCGGACATGCCGCCCCAGGGTCCAAACAGAGGCAGTGGGCCAAGCGGAGCTCCAGTGAAGAACTGCCTTCGTCTTCCTCTCGCTGGCAGCAGCTGCTGGCCTTCTTCACACGACGCGGTGCCTTCAGCGCCTGCATCACGGCAGGAGCGAGCCAGGTAACTCTTGCCACAGCACACCTGCTGCATGGGATGCACATGTACTTGAGCCAAGTGTGGGGAAACCTCACTGTAAACTAGTTCAACTCTCAAGAATGCATATTTTAGCCATTTAGGGGTTGGTTTTGTTGGGGTTCCTGACTGGAGTGAGACATCTACGTCTTTCAGCACCTCCTAATTTTTGCAGAATTAAATGCGCCATTTATTTGCTTAGTTTGTCGTTTCACTGTTTGCAAAGACAGTAACATATTGTAACATACAGTATTACCATGAGCAACAGGGATATTGAATGGAAATGTATCTTTGGTTTGTCTACTAGCTTTTGCTACTAAAAAGATACTAATGGCCTAAGACTTTTGCACAGTACTGTATATCTCTCAACTTTTTATGCTCTTGGTAGCCAATAATTAATCATACAAAATTTTGATCTGGATAAACCATGTTTATTTATTATTAAATTGGATTTCTTGTAGTCTTGGTTGAAGTTGTTGTGGTTTAATTAATTATTTTTGAGAATGACAGAGTGTCCATGTTGGAATCTAATTTGTCTACTACTACCAAGTTGAATGGATGAATTTGCTCTAAAATACTAAAATAGACTTTGATTGAATTGGACGTTGATGTAGGAAGCATTTTTCCTCCCTTTAAAAATCAATAAGCTTATCCATTTTTTTTATTCTCATAGCTATGTACTAGTGAAGCTAGTGTATTATGGTTAGCTGCATTTTATTATTTCCATTCAGTATTGTTTTTCCCTTCACTCCTGTGGCCCATTTTTAGGGTGGTGACCCACCAGTTGAGAACTACATGTCTAGAGTGATCAGTGTTATAGTAAGGTTTGGATAAAGTTTTAAACTTACACTACTGTGTAATTATCAAGTCCAGCGGATGATTTAGGACACTTAATTAGATCAGAGAACAGTCTAGTATCATTGTTCCGAATATACTGCACCATAAAGCTCAATGTCCTGAGTCATTTAACACTGTGTGAGTTAAACAGTAGAGTCTTGAGCTGCCGTGATGTTGGGGGTCTGGATTTTGGAGGTGTCCATTCAGTCGGTAAGCCATGGTGAGGGGTCCACAGCAACACTCATGAAAAATAAATGCACAGTGTTTTTATATAATTGCTGATGAATTATTGATACACTTCAACAATTAGAAGGTAAAATTTAAATTTAAAACTATCGCACGTACACAGTCCGGTAGCCAAGGCCTATGGTTAATATAATCATTTAATAATGTAATCATTTCTATAATAAATAATATAATAATTTCTTAATTCAAAATAAAATATTAATGCATACATCTCTGATAATCCCGGGTTGCCATGGTCACACAGGTTTGTTTACACATTAAACTCGTGGCCACGAGAAAAATATGTCGTTCCCTCAACATAGCATCTCGAGGCCACAACATAAGTATGTCGTTACCTCGACAAAATGATCTCGACATTTTATCACGTTCCCACGAGTTATTATGTCGTGGCCACGACAAAACTAAGTGAATCGAACATGTCAGCTCCCGGGAACCGTAGATCTGTTCCAATGTAATGTGACATTGTTGGGTTGCATAGAGTTTCAAATAGAGCTGTAAAATTGTAACCTTATCCAGGTGCACCCTCCCTCTTCTGCCACGCTTCCACTTTCCGAACTGCCTCGGAGCTTGACAGCTGTTGCGGCTCTGTCCTGGCCCCAAGGGCTGTGATGAACTACATCTTCGGGAACAACACGCTGTACCCGCGAGGCGGTCGGGCCAACACCGCATCCGGACATGCCGCCCCAGGGTCCAAACAGAGGCAGTGGGCCAAGCGGAGCTCCAGTGAGGAACTGCCTTCGTTTTCCTCTCACTGGCAGCAGCTGCTGGCCTTCTTCACACGACGCGGTGCCTTCAGCGACTGCATCACGGCAGGAGCGAGCCAGGTAACTCTTGCCACAGCACACCTGCTGCATGGGATGCACATGTACTTGAGCCAAGTGTGGGGAAACCTCACTGTAAACTAGTTCAACTCTCAAGAATGCATATTTTAGCCATTTAGGGGTTGGTTTTGTTGGGGTTCCTGACTGGAGTGAGACATCTACGTCTTTCAGCACCTCCTAATTTTTGCAGAATTAAATGCGCCATTTATTTGCTTAGTTTGTCGTTTCACTGTTTGCAAAGACAGTAACATATTGTAACATACAGTATTACCATGAGCAACAGGGATATTGAATGGAAATGTATCTTTGGTTTGTCTACTAGCTTTTGCTACTAAAAAGCAAGTGCCAGTATGTTATCCATTCAGTAAAAAGACTCATGTCTGGACTGTACATCGATCAACACGTCTCAGTTCTTAATAATAATACGACTGGCATTTATTTGCTTAGTTTGTCCTTCATGTTTGCAATGGTAATAACGTTTGGTGTAACGTCGCATTATTAACATTATTAGGAGCGGAAAAATGGCTCGCACAGTTGACTGAATACTCACTTTGTTTGTAAGAAAGTGCAGCTAAGAAGCTACTTATGTGTTCTGTGAATTATATTTGCTTGTGAAGGCCCATTTAATTGAGAGTTTCAATACATAATCATACTGGACAGTTGAAGTATCTGCTTCCCATAGGTAGAGAAAGCACTCAGTTGGTGAATGATAGTCCTCTTGAATCTAATCATATGAAGCGGTTAAGTCAAAGCGGTTCTGCATTTTCTTCCTGGCCATAAGTGACCTGAGGGAGCAGACCAAAAAAAGCAGTCCATCAGGCAGGCTGGTTCTGATCCAAAGGACAAACGGTTGCTCATTGTGTCATGGGGGGTCATGCCCTGGAATGAAAGCAGGACAAATAGAAGCCGCAACAAAGGGCTTTACAGGCAGTCCTTTTATTCTTGCCATTGACTCTGTTACCACACTGTGATAACTTCATCTCTTTTTTTATGAATGTTTTAAAAGGCCAAACCAGCAATTCTCGCCAAGGGTACCTACACAACACAGTTTGTTCTTTTATTGGGATATAGTGAAAGTAGAGTTTGGAAATATTGGGAACGCTTTAAACTTTCAGCTCACGATTTGGGATTTATGTGCTGGGTAACAGTTAGAAGCCATCCATGAATATGGATGTATGATTCTGTGTAGCTTTAGTTGGGTCATCTGCAGACAATCAAATATATTTTTTCAATCGAAGTGCAATTAATTCTTGCCTTACTGAGTCTGGTACACTGATTGGATATGAAGTGATATAAGAGCAAAGCAATATACTGTATGCATAGGTTAAACCATGAATTTGTGATGCAACCCAATGCAACTCACTAGATCATTGCGGAGTTGGACAGGCATTATGAACACTGAAAACTTATTAAGGATGTACTATTGCAGCTATCATTGTTTAATCATCCTCATGTCTTTCCAGACCCTTCTTTGGTCATTTTGAGTAATGTAATGTTCGCCCCTGTGCATAATTGTTACAGTGAATGGGGACAGGAGCTTTCAGACTTTAAAAAAGGGGCAAAACATGTGCTATATTCCATCTTCCAAGCCTTCTAGAGCTGATGATAGGATTTTCTGATAGACAGACCAAAATTAAAGTCATTACTGATTGATAATCTTCCCCTCCATTGAGCTCTTAACTGCTGTGACCAGATCATTTAATCAGTGAGTTTTAATGAGCGCATGAGACATGTTGACCATTTTATGATAATATTAGGGTGTTTGTTTTTTTTTTCTTCTTCAACTGCCCCAGTCCTAACTTTCATTTACTTATATCTTACTTACAGTGGCCAGGATTCAAATAGTGTCCACCATTTGTGTTCCACTATTGAAATTGTCTCACAGATTTGGAGGATGGATAAATAATGACAGTATTTTCATTTTTGGGCGAATTATCCCTTTAAACCTTTAGCTGAAAGTTTGCAACCAGTGATCCATCTGATATTTTCTATGCTATTAGCTTAAAGTAATACATTTTTATTTGCTTCACCTTGCATTGTATTGCAGAGATAGACACGTTCAGACTGCTAAATTATGTTATGTCTCTCTGGAAACCTAGACTTATTAATCCACCTTGGTGTAAAAAATGTAACTCGCTATTTGCATGATATATGGCATCTTCAATCAATGTTAACCATATTTATATGTCACAGCTGAATGTATCAAATGGCACATACTGTGTAGCATAAAATGTTTTTTGGCTTCGTCCATCTTAAAAAGAGGAAAATTATTGCAGTGACTCCTAGGTAATCTGAAGCCAATGGCTGTTAGATTTATGGGCCATTTGAAGTCATGGATTGACTTAATGAGAAAGCAAAATACATGCAGATCTGTGGTTTGAATCAAAAATAATTTATGAGCATGAAACTCATTTTATACTGAAGGAGGGAAATGATTTAACTGGAAAAAATGCAAAGCAGTTGATCGGTTTTTCCACAAAAACTTAGAGAGACAGGAAGAGCATGGCATCTGAAGACAATAGTAATTCTTACAGGTCATGTGTTTTTGTTGCAGTGCTTCCACTTCTGGGCTGCCTAATTAATTATCATTTCATTAAAATATGAATAGGTTTTGAAGCAGCCAATGAAAAAGAAAGTGTGATACAGTAATGCCACTTTCTCTTTGGCCTTTTTGTGTCTGGTTTAAAGGGTACAATGCCATCCCAAAGTCTGAGTCCCCTTTTGTATTTTTTAATGAATTTATTAAATTAAATTAATGTGTTTTAATTTAATTTAATTATATTATAAACATAACAGTTTAAGTTAAAAATGAGTTAAAATGCAAAATGTAAAAAAGTCTTAGTATTTAGTGTGTTATCTTTTTGCTTTTACTGTTAAGCAGCACTTAAATTACATGACCTCCACAAGTTGGTGTAAAACCTGATGATCATGTTATCCTGCATGATTTGAGAATGTCAGTCATATTTGCTTATTTCATTAACAACCTAGAAATCCTGTTTGCATCATAATGCATCTTTGTTCAAAAGTGTCAAATTAATCACTTTCTAATTAATTGCACGTCTAAATAAATAATATTTTAAATCCCATATTTTCAGTTTGGACTCAGACTGCATATATACACACACAGTATGTGTCGATGTGGCACATCTGTATAATATGTCCATGTTCTACCTGTTTCTGTTGATCTATTTCTGGTAAAGGCATCGCTGCAATGATGTGCCAGGCTTCCATCATTCGCCCCCCAAGATCTCAAGCACAGCTAAGCCCCCACATTCACTTACCAGCATACCTTAATGTGTGTGTGTGGCACAGGTGAAATTAGGAAGGAAATGAACTGATGTAGTTACATTATCATTTATGTAACCAATTATGGGAACTCTTTAACGTTGCCATATTTTTGACATACCCACCCTAATATGTATCACCAGCTACAAATGCATGCATATGTCTCATTGTGATGCATCACAATATCATAGTTGTATTCTCATAACTGAACTGTAGGAAATTATATGAATAAAAACATATGAATACAAGGACCTAAAGTTTCAATGCAATATTGTGAGAAAAAGATTCACAATATAAATATAAAAATCCCAGCATGGGTTGCAAAATGACTTGCTAATTCAAGAGCAGCAGTTTAAGATCGGTGGAGCTGCAGTCTTCCTGAGAGCATGCATAGCCTCACAGGTCTCACTGCAGCTTCAGCTGTTGCCATGGTGTTGCCATAGTGATCGTCAAGCAAGGACATTTCATCATGTGGCAGCACTTGTTTATTTATTTCTCATATCTGTTGAACATAGGGCTTTGTATGACGGCGTCTCTTTCATCAGGGATGGTGTGCAGGTGGAACTCTTGCTCTTGGGTAAACAGCAGATGAGGTGGTTGTCGCTTCATCAATCACCATTGTAATAGCCACCCAATCACCCTCCCTGACCCTGCCCATTAACCCTATTAGCTAAGCTGAGACAAAAGAGGGATCCTCCTTCCTGGCGTAATTTTTGGCTTCAGCAAGATTGTAGTAGATTAAAATTTCTTCTTCTTCAGGGAGTCGAGCAATTCTCAGGCTGAAGAGATGCAGCGTTCCTGTGCGTGCTGGCCGGGGGAGGTGGAAGAGAGAGATCTGTGGGCTGTGTGTGTGTAGGAGACGTTCTCCACAATGAATCATGGCAACACGAATGAACATTTTGCTTCCCTGTTTAAGACTATACAGATCCTGTTTCGACATCCTCTGGCTGCAGTTTGTACGGGAGGACGCATTAGAGGTGGTTTTGCTGAGGGCAAACTGATTTGAGTGCTCATTAATTGATAATTTGTCATTAAGCTGGTGCTTTTAATCCAAACAATGTGTTGTAGATCGTTTGCAGTGGCAGCACCTCTTGACCGGATTGGTGTTAAGTGTGCTGTACAACTGTATAATAGTGAATCTGTGGTTACTGGCATTTAAGCGCAGGGCTACCGCCATTCGCATAGAATCCAGTGGAAGCTGCTTTGATAATGTAGCTTCCTAAGATACAAGCAACTCGTCATGTCAAGTTCAGTCAAGCTACAGTATGTTTTAAAACTATTTAGTGGGGTCCAGCCTTTTAAAGCTGTTTCAAGCTTTAACCATTTAAAACTATTTAAGGGGATAAATAATTTTGACTGATGATTAATTTAATAGTACTAATATGATCATACAACGATGATGATGATTATTATTGTATATTTTATTATTAAAGGAACACTCCACTATTTTTGAAAATAGTTGCGTTACTCATTTTCCAACTCCCCTAGAGTTAAACAGTTGAGTTTTACTGTTTTCGAATCCATTCAGCTGATCTCCGGTTCTGGCGGTAGCACTTTTAGCTGTAGCTTAGCATAGATCATTGAATCTGATTAGACCGTTAGCATCTCACTCAAAAATGACCAAAGAGTTTCTATATTTTTCCTATTTAAAACTTGACTCTTCTGTAGTGAACTGACGGAAAATGAAAAGTTGCGATTTTCTAGGCTGATATAGCTAGGAACTATACTCTCATTCCAGCGTAATAATCAAGGAACTTTGCTGTCGTACCATGGGTGCAGCAAGCGTAATGATATTACACAGCGCCTGAAAATAGGCTTATTGGAAGTTACCTAGCTGGGGACTATTTTCAGGCGCTGCGTAATATCATTGCTCCTGCTGCACCCATGGTACGGCAACAAAGTTCCTTGATTATTACGCCAGAATGAGAGTATAGTTCCTAGCCATATCGGACTAGAAAATCGCAACTTTTCATTTTCCGTCGGTCTCAGTACACGATGTAACTACAGAAGAGTCAAGTTTTAAATAGGAAAAATATAGAAACTCTTTGGTCATTTTTGAGCGAGATGCTAACGGTCTAATCAGATTCAATGATCTATGCTAAGCTACAGCTAAAAGGGCTAGCGCCAGACCCGGAGTTCGGCTGAATAGATTCAAAAACGGTAAAACTCAACTGTTTAACTCTAGGGGAGTTGGAAAATGAGCCTATTTCCAAAAATAGTGGAGTGTTCCTTTAAGTTGATCATTGTATAAATATCTATTTATAAATATAAGTTAATAATGGTAATAGTTACAACCATAATAATAATAATAATAATAATAATAATAATATCCAAATTTAGTTATATAATTTATTATAATTATTATTACTGCTTCTACTAATAATAAATAAACTTATCAGATTATTTGGTTGTATAAATAATATAATTTAACAATAATAATAGTTCTTACTCTTATTTTAGTCTTATTTGCTAATTTCTGACTTCCCAATGTTTTCTATTTAAATGTGGATTTCCAGAACACTCCCTTGGCTGCCAGGCAGATTGACCTGTCCTAAACTCATGACATTGGTTGGGCCATACTGCAGTAAGTTTGTTGGGAAGTTCAAAATAATGCATTTATCTTTTAGAAGACAGTATATAATAACAGTTAATGCTGTTTTTCAGTATTAATGAAAGACAGAATTTCAGTATATACATTTCATCATAAAAGGAGGAATTGCAAAAATGCTGATAGCTTTCTACTTCCATCCCAGCTTAGACCATTGGTTGAGCCACTGGTCAGGATTTTTAAACAGAGAAATGTTCTGATAGCTCCACAAAGTGTGAAAGGAAAAAGTGTTTAAAAATATCGCACATATCGCATTTAATGCATGTTGTGGTTTTTCATGTTGTTATTCTTTTTACAGCATTTCACTGAATAGTTATTAGAATTATTGGTAGAGTCTTCAGTTGTGGTTTAGATGATGTTGATGTGCAGAGAATAGTGTCGAAGTTGAGATGCATTTACTGCTCTGGGGCCGGTTGCACCAGCTGGACGTACACCCGGTTGTAAGACTAGGCTGGACGTAAAATGCGCCTTAAGTCG
>NW_015542377.1:717738-727491 GCF_001515605.1 Sinocyclocheilus anshuiensis
GGGGCCGGTTGCACCAGCTGGACGTACACCCGGTTGTAAGACTAGGCTGGACGTAAAATGCGCTTTAAGTCGTGCGTAGAATTTATACCCATTGCACCATCTCGGCGTAGTGCTACATCTGACACGAAATCTTACGCCTAGTCAGAGGTAGGTGTAAAGTGAAAAGTTTTGCTCTGACATTATTCGTTTTTAGGATTCATGTCTGTTAGTTAATAATTACTGCAGACGTGAACTGTAATGTTTATGGTGTTTTCGGGCAGGATAAGCGATATCCATCGCGAAGCTCTGTGTAGACTATCCTACCACACTGTCGACATTGAATGCAAAATATATTTCTGTCAAGCATGTAATAATTATGCAGTAAAATATTACATATGAACTGGGATTATTAAAAGAAACTGAACCATTTGACATCAAAATACAAACCATAAACGTGTTTTTTCAGCCACAGAATGACCGCAAAACACAAAATGTCACGTAAAGTCACAATTACCTCAGGAAGACATTCATTGTACATAAACTTGATAGTCAGCTATAAAAAAAAAACTCTAGAGAAGCATTGTATTACATTTATTATATTTTACTTAACCTTGATGAAATCTGTTATGGGAGTGTGCAGGGAGACTTCAGATATAAAAACGCGGACTTGTTAGGAAATGTTTACTCAATGAAATCATAGCGCGGTGATTTCACTTATATTATGTCTTGAGCAATTCAGTTCTATATTAGTAATTGTAGCCATTGCGGTGTGAACGTCGTCTCAGCTATATCTATAACTGAGGGGAGAATGTGTTGGCGTGGACGCGCATTGTCTACGCCAGGCGTAGTTGCGCCTGATCGTAGTTTCAGTTGGTGCAACAGGTGTAAATATTTATCGTAAAGCAGGACGTTGCAAAGCCCAGCGTAGGGCTTACATCCCTTTCTCACCCACAGCCCCATAAGAAACAGGACAGGGTACATTAAAAGGTGCAGTCAACAGGAAACGGCCCATTCACAACTGTCCAATCCTATTGCGGGGGAAGTTGTGGCCTAATGGTTAGAGAGTTGGACTCGTAACCCAAAGGTTGCGAGTTCGAGTCTCGTACCGGCAGTCAGCTATATCTATAACTGAGGGGAGAATGTGTTGGCGTGGACGCGCATTGTCTACGCCGGGCGTAGTTGCGCCTGATCGTAGTTTCAGTTGGTGCAACAGGTGTAAATATTTATCGTAAAGCAGGACGTTGCAAAGCCCAGCGTAGGGCTTACACCCAGCGTTTTTACATCTAGCTGGTGCAACCGGCCCCTGTAGTGGTTTTACATCATATTATATATAAAAAAAAAGATCTCAAATGAGAATGTGTCTCAATGGCTTCTGTTGAGTGCCATATGTCGGAAACCTATTGAATGAATGTAATGTGTCCATTTACTATTAAATATTGTACTTTTTGGCCATAAATATGCGAAAGGAGTTAAATTCCCTGTTCTTTTTGTTTTCATTGAGCATTCAGTGCCGGCTAGTTTGTGAATGAGTTAATTCGATGCAAAGAAGACAGAAGCAGGCCAACGTGATGTCTATCAAGATCCTGTGTCCAGTGAAAGATTGTATAGGCAATCCTGGTGAACAGCAGTCTTTGATTAGTCTGTTCGGAGTGAAATACAAGCTTGCAACATAAGCTGTTGGGCCTAAGTCTAGCCTGGCTAAACATGAGCACTACTGGTGTTAAACTGGGTTTTCAAACTCGAGCTTGTTGTGTGTTATAGATCAATGCTTCAGTGTTCTACACAGCAATAACATCTAATTTTGACAATCTCTACACATTTAGACATGCGATTCCGTGCCCTTTTTAATGCACTCTCTGTGTCCAGTTGTCCATGTGAATGTCTGTTAAGGAATCTCTATAAAGATATTTTAGTACTGGATAAAATGCACAAACAAGCTTTATACAATAATTGAAAACTGATTTGTATAATTTTTACATTTTAAAATACCTTTTCCTATTTCCTATTTTAGTTTAATGTAAATAAGCCATTTGTAGGTTAATTTTCCTGAAAAGTGGAAAACAATTTTTGTACCCTAATTTGTATTAAATATTTAATTGTGCATACTCATTTCCCCCTTTTTCACATTTAGATTATTAAAGTTAATCTTTGAAAACATGCGTAATTTCATAACACTGTTAAATGTAATCTTTAGCAAATATCAAAATTAATATTAATTTTTAATACCGCACATTATGATATTGTGATGCCTAAATGCACTTGCAGCATTTAAAATGGTTTTCGTTTTAGTTTTTAAATTTTAGTTTTTAGTCTTTTCATTTGTTCTAAATTTATCTTATTTAGATCTATCTTGTTTAGACTTTTAGACTATTGATTGTCTGCCATAAAATAAAAATAATAAACGGTATTGGTCAATTTTTATATCATTTCATTCTACTTTTAACTTGATTTAAATTGTCTTATGCATTAGTGGACTTTAAATAAGACACTTATGCCAGACTAAGGTGCCACACTGAGGATTGAATATTTTCACATTGATATGGATGGTTAATATGTGCATTCTTTGCCTTCCTCCAACCTGAGCATGTCTGTGTGTGTGGAGCCATCTGCTGTACAGCAGGAGGTGTGTCTGTGAATTTGTGAATAAGACAAATCAATATGGCCACTATCCAGACTATCCTGACATTAAATGATTTTTTATTTTAGATTTTTATTATTTTATTTAAGTGTCTCCCAACATTTTATTTTCTAATGTCCATTAGTAAGCCTCAAGTACCTTTTCATGAACTCCAGTAATGTGCTCCTATTAATCATTTAGCATTATCATTAATATTATTGATTTAAAAAAGAAAATCAGCAACAACTGATAATGTGAGTGAAAAAAAACAGATATATTAAGTAGCACATACTGTATATTCTGCAATGAGCATCATCCACGCAAAATACAGTGTCAAATTTGAAAACACACATTACTTTTTCTTTCCTTAAAAAACCCTAAAATGTGGTTAATCATGATTTATTGTTGAAATGTAATTACATTTTTTAAAAATAAGATGTTTTAAACCTATGTGTATATATATATAACTAATGCAGAAGTAGTCCCCACACTCTTCAAGCCCTAAAGCGTCTGCTTATTTAATTGGCCAACATGTGAAAATGACATGTAGTCCCCACACTCAATGAAAGTACACAATGAAAGTAGGATTAAGCATGAATGTCTTATTTTATATTCTTTAATAAAAAGTCTCTATTTAAACAATATGCATATGGGTTGACTGTGATTTCAAGCGATTACCCTTTCATATAAACCAAATATAACCTACAGCAAGTTTAATGGCACGTTCTATCGAAACCCCATAGGCTTAAATAAACGACCACCATCCAGCTGTCAGCACTGAATTGCTCACATTTAAATAGCACAGGACTATGTAAAAGATCTTACAGTGCAGGTACAAATTAAGATTAGTTGTGAATAGTAGTTGTAAAATAAGGTCAAAGCAAGGCTCCGCTCAATCATCATATGCTCTGATACACCACGCCGGCCCGTTCGCCCGCCCTTATGCTAAGCATCTAATAGAGATTACGTTTATCCGCTGTGACCTCTCACTTTGTGACCCGTGTTAATGCTTTGAAAAGCGAATCAGACTACAAAAAGCCTCATGAATCTCAAATGTAGAGTGCAAATCTGCCGTTGTCTGAAGAGCGACTTGCAGACCATCCGGACACCAATGCTGAAATCAAGAATGGAGCATTGATTATTCATGCCTGCAGAAGAGTCTGTGTGCTGTCATGTGCAGTGCCCATTGGAGCTCATTAATTGGCGAGCAAGTACGGGGGGATGAGAGCGAGTGAGGCAGAAAGAGAGATAGACAGTGAGAGAGGTTGGCAGAAGAGTGGAGCCGGGGAAAAAGACCAGATTTACAACCACGGTGTGTCCTCTCTCCTTCCCGATTGCTCAGCAAAGTAAGCGCATCACTCTTCAGGCTGCATCCCCCATCATTTCACCTGCCCTCCACCTCTGCCTGGAAAACAATGACCACCTATTGCAACAACCATGAATACTGCTGTGGCGCTTATGTGGACTGTCGGACTGGGGTGGCAGAGGTGGCCAACTGCAGCCATCCCAGAATGCAACAGAGAGTCGGACACGTGTACAGTACGCTGACCCGAATGCCGAGACAGTTGGTGCAACAACCGCAATTCCATCACCATTTCCACCATCACCTGCACAAGCAGCCGCCGCCTCACCTCTCTCACCCTTCCCAACTTCCAGCAGACTTCTCTGGAGTCCCGAAGGGTTCCGCAGTACAGCTCCTGCACCCTCCCAGTCTCCACCAAGAGCAGAGGAAAGTTCACCAACCTGAGGGACAGTGTGAAAAAGAGCCCCACCAAAAGCACAGCTAAAGTCAGAGCTTCTTCCAGTGCCTTGTGGCTTGCCAATTCTTGGGGCACATTTTCACTGGAGAAGGTATGTGGGACTGAGTCTTATTAAGAGATGAGGGATGGTAAGACACTGTGGGAGGAAGTTCAGGTATGAGGAATTTAATTTCAGCTAATGCTACTTGTGAATTGTCGATTATATTGTTTTGATGATTATATGGTTGTTTCTCAAGATTTGGACGTTGTCATTATGGTTGCCTGGGCCTCGCAAATATAATATGGGAGAAAACGATATAATGTAAATCAGCGTCATGTGTTGTGTATTAAAAATAACTGACAGACATAAGAATAAATAAACAAATAAATATGTATTCACTCCCATTGAAAATTTTGGTAGTTTAGATCATAGTGTTACAAAAGATTTCCATTTCAAATAAATGCTATGCTTTAAAACTTTTCAATTTCTATAGTTATATATAGTTATAGTTATATATAGTTATCACAAAGATATTAACTGAATATTAACTGTATTTCAACATTGTTAATAATAGGAAATATTTCTTGAGCACCAAATCAGCCAAATCATCACATTATGTCACAATATTACTGTTATTGCTTTGTTTTTATCAAATAAATGCAGCCGTGGTGAGCATAAGAGATTTCTTTAAAAAAAAAAACATTTTAAAAATATAACCGACAATTTCAAAACATTTGAACAGTGGTGTGTGTATGCTTTTAATTGTTTTTAACTGCCAAACCGCAAGAATTTCATTTACAGTCCAAACTGTAGTATTTTTTAAGAAGCTGTGTCAAAAGATGATCTATTTTGGTCATATTATTGACACATTTGCTAAGTAGTGAACATGTTTAATATCTTTAATACAATTGAAAAGGAATATTGAGATATTGGTGGGAGCTTTAGGCTGAAACCAGTCTATCTGATCAATGCTAATGATTGATTCTAATTTTAACTCAGAGATCACAGGCCATGACTACTGTACCACTACCATAATAGCATGCAGTGTATGGACTCTTATGTAAGTTACACTGGTCAGTTTAGGCAGGGCAAAACAGTGTGGTTGAATTGGTGATGTCTTCTGTGCTGTCATTCAAATGTAGCTCCGTAGTATGTTCCATAGTCTCAAGTCTCTGCCATAACCCTGAGAGTGAGGGTTAGTGAAACGGAAACCCTTTCTAATTAGTAGTTGCAGTGATGTGTCTGTTGTTGACTGAGTGAACTGGACTGTTGTAACTGAATATCCGTCGTCTCTGGCTGTGTGGTTGGTGCTTGGACAAGCGGCTGTGGATCAGATCACTTTTGTTTGGGAACGCTGACACAGACGGTCTGTGTAGAGGACCAGATTCAGTGGATGTCTCCTCACTGACAGCATGGTAACATTAGCTTTTGCTCCTGTAGAGCTGGAATCTGCTGAACTCTCATAGATATCTGCTTGCGTCAGATCCTCACCACAACAGTGCACATCATGTAGGCTACACTCTATTACAAATACATTTCTGAATGGATGATTAGCCATAATTTTGAAATGATTAGCCACAATTTTGAGATCTGTCAGAGTTGTTTAGACCATGGAAATATCATGGAACTCTTGAGACAAAAGGTTTTGAAAGTTAAAGGTGGTGTAAGCGATTTCTGGTAGCCAATGTTGACATTTGAAATCACCAAAACAAACACGCCCCTACCCTATGGTCTACACTGAATGCGGCGCGGCGTTACATGACAAATCCCCAACAGAAAACTGCTGCTGCGTTCTATTTATGATGTATTGACACAAATTTCAAATGATTTTCAACGGTCGCTTTGTCGCGTCCAGTGTACTAGACAGACTTTAGCTGTTGCAGTGCAGACACGGTGTTACTCACCTATCGAGAAGAAACAAAGCAACCTCGGCGTCCGATCGCAGGACTTCCACTCCTTGAGTTCTCTCCAGCGCTGGAAAGCTGATTCGATATTTACACGGGTCCGCCTTATTGCCTTAAGCCTTCTTTTGTTTTTGTTTTTTATCCGCCATCTCTATCTTTCTGTCGCTCGGCTCGCTAATGTCTGTCCTGTGCACTGAACTTTCTCTCGTCCACATCATGAGTAGACACGCCCCTTACTGCTGATTGGCTACAAGTTTGTTTTGCTATTCGGCCCGAATCAGTTTTCTAAAGCATTTTTGAAAAATCGCTTACCCCACCTTTAACAGAGGCTAGGTAATGCTAGCTAACATTAGCTAGCTGCATTGCCGGCTATGTCAAAATAAAACCAACAGACTATTGGCTAATTAGTATCTGTAATGCATTTTCTGTAACTCTTTTTGCAGCTGGTTAGTTTGGTTCAAGGCTTACAATTTGTGATTGAGGAAAATGAATGGGAAATATACCTCTGTTCTGTTCTGGAGACCTGCACATGACATGCAGGGGGAAAAGCACAATATATTGTGGCCTAGAATTAAGAATTTGTTTGTTGTTTATTGTTTATTTTGATTTAATTAATATATTAGCTTTAATTTAGTTAAATTGTGGCCTAAAAGGAGGGAAAGAATTAGTACAACATGGCCAAAATTGAACTAAAACGAGGGAACAAATTAATAACCCATGGCCACAAATGAATAAGTCTTAATTTGTGACCACAATATGTATTTTGTCATGTGTGGGGCTCATCTGGAATCACAACTGTAGAAAAGTGTCACTGTTGTGGACTGTTTCTGTGTTTTGCGTCATTCTTTTGTGAAAGGAATTGTGAGATATTATTAACTTATTAGCATATTATTGTGTCTCTTATCTTTTATTTTCCAAACTTAGCCACAGAGAGCTTGAGTTTTGCTCAGCAGTTGTTATGATGCAGACTATTTTGTTCAGGTGCAGTGTAGTCCGAAGTCTCTCTGGCAGACATTTTCAACCTGCAGAAAAGAAGATGACAAACTCACTAAACCTTACAAAGCACTGATTGACATCGTGACAGCTAATTTCATCTTCAAAAAGGAAAAGCTAATCGTTCACAGCCCTGCACAACAGGATGTCGATTGCTGGACTTGAGTTTTATTTTTAGCTCTGTTTAATCTTAAAACACTGTGGCCATTTTTTTTTTCATAGTTAACTTAAGTCTAAAGAAAGGTTTGTCCTTCAAGTGAGTCACAAAACGGCACACATCCTGACATTTACCTTGATGGAGATTCTATGTCACAATTTACACTTTTTAACACTCTATAGTAAAATGCATTTTATTTTGAGTATTTCACCCCAAAATACATTATTTAAAAAAATAATTATTTACTTACCATCATGTCATTCCAAACCTTTGTGCTGTTATTTTTTGCTTGTGGACCATAAAAGTGGAATTATGAACGTTTTTCCAAGTAGTTTTGAATAACAGTTCATAGTGGCATGCTTTGTTTTGTTTTTTTTTGTTTGTTTTTTTGGAGAATGAAAGAAGGTTAATCAATAGTCACAATCCTTCAAAACTGTGCTTTTGTGATTCACCGAGAGAGAAAAAAACATGCGGGATTGGAGCAATATTAGAGTGAGTAAATAATGACAGAATAATAATTTATTATATAATTAAACTATGTTTAAAGGTTGTTTATAAGGTCTTTTCATTATGAACTTTTCTTTCATTTCTTTTTTTCACCCTTTACATAATCATTTTCATTGCATGTTTGTAGAGTCCTTTGCTAATAAAAGGGAATTACAGAGTCTAGTCTTAATTTATGGACCAATGTTATTGTTTTCATTACCACATCTTTTGTTATTCCCTCCCTCTCTGTTCTTAATTCTGTTCAATATCTGATTAAATTAGGAAATTTCGTGAAAAATCATTAATGCTGTGTGTCATCTGCTCTGACCTTTGACCTCCACTGTCATTGTTTAGCAGGCAGATGTCATTGCTCCCTCTGCTCCCATAATCCCTGTGATCCCTATCTCACCCGTCCCAGCCGAGACCACTTCCATCCCTGCACCCACGTCACAGGTTTTTTTTCATCTCATGTTTTCACTCCACCCACCTCAGCGATGGTCCTCTTGACTTACAGAGATTACAGAGAGAATGCCACGTTATATCGCTGATGCGCACTTGTACCTCAAAAGCAATTGTGCAAGTGAAGCATGTGATACATGTTAGCAGAAGGATTAGGTCTGCGCTGGTTTGTTATGCCACTATATTGCATATTCTGCAGTATGTTATGCTGTGTATGGACACAGGCTGTGCTATTAATCTCTTGCAAATGCCAAAGTAATACTGTATCAGCATGCCAAGAGTAAGTGATGCTTTATTATTGGATCTTTTTCTTATTTTTTTAAATAGTTAACTGTTTATTTTGCCATTTCATTCTCAGTAGGTTAGGGACAAGAAGCAAGGTGCACGATTATGGGTCTTGATTCGTTTCAGCTCAAGTATTAACTGAATGTTTCTTTTGCAGGCAAGCCCAGCACCAGTGGTGGTGAACACAGAAAGCCTTGACACCTCGCCCTATGTAAGTGATGTATTTCTTCATGTACTGCATTTTGCAAAGAGGTAGATTACTGCAGAATGTTTTTCAATTATATATATAATATATACTTAAAAATAAAATAAAAATAATTTACCTTAACTAGTTAGTTGAGTTGTTTTTTGTAATATTCAACCATGCAAAAGTTTGGCATCTGTAAAAAAAAAAATTGTTTTTGAAAGTTGTCTCATATGCTTACCAAGGCTGGATTTATTTGATCAAAAATACAGTAAAAGCAGAAATATTACTACATTTAAAAAATTAACAATTTGAATTTTAAGAAAAAAAAAAACTATTTTAAAGGGGTCATATGATGCGATTTCAATTTTTCCTTTCTCTTTGGAGTGTTACAAGCTCTTGGTGCATAAAGAAGATCTGTAAAGTTGCAAAGACTAAAGTCTCAAATCCAAAGAGATATTCTTTATAAAAGAGTCAACCACGCCTTCCTAAAAAGGCTCGTTCTAACACGCCCCCACATGTCTATGTCACGATGTGGGAAGATTTGCATAACGCCGCCCAAATGTTCACGCAAAGAAAGAAGGCGTAACTTTTATTCTCGCTGTAGTATTGTTGCTGCCGCCATGTCGTGAAGACGCTGTGTGTTGTGAAAGCGAAACTACTTTGTTTGGCCTTCCAAAAGAGGACGATATCCGCTTCGTCATGCCTAGAGCTGATCCGTGCTGGTCGCTGAGGAAATACATCAACTTCGCGCTGTGGATCGACGGATCGGCTTTCACCGTGGACGAAGCGGAGTCCAGCCCGGGGTCGTCACATGTGGTTGCCGCAAGCCCGCCGGACGCTCCTTCGTCGAATCCACCGGCCGTTCCACACTCTAGCCTGCCTCCGCTCACTCAAGGCCGCCGTGTGTGATGCTGTGTTTTGTTGTGAAAGCGAAACTACTTTGTTT
>NW_015542377.1:727587-740448 GCF_001515605.1 Sinocyclocheilus anshuiensis
CACCTCGCTTTTCAGACCGATGAGCTTTGTAAAAATCGACACGTTTCAGAAAGGCGGGGCATAGAGGAGAAACAATAATGTACAGTATGTGGAAAATAATGTGTTTTTTGAACCTTAAACCGCATAAACACATTTCATTACACCAAATACACAAAATAATGTTCTTTTTAGCAACATCATATGACCCCTTTAATATATTTTGAATTGTAATTTATTTCTGTGAAGGCAAAGCTGAATTTTCAACAGCCATTATTTCAGCTTTTATTGTCATGTGATCCTTCAGAAATCATTCTAATATGCATTTATTTGAAATGGAAATCTTTTGTAACAATGTTATATTTGAAACAATATAGTTTACTGTCACTTTCAACCAATTTAATGGATTCTTGCTGAATAAAAGTATTAATTTCTTATGAATTAAAAACAAAATCTTACTGACCCCAAACTTTTGAATGTGTACTATTGTGGAGATGATTTTAGCGGCTCTCTCTTCAGTATGATGTTCAAAAATGCACAATAACAAGATGTCCTGCATGCTTAATGGCACTGAGGGTGGGATTTAATTTGATCGTGGGTCAGAAAATGAGCAAATTAGAGCTGGGAATCATTCTTAGTGTTTTTTTCACTTTCAGTCAGATACCAAACTATATTTACAGATATATTATAAATAAATAAAAAATCCTGCCAAAGTGAGGAAATAATCTTCGATGAAAATATGCTTGCTCCTTGTTTTGTTCAAAATGAAATGAATTTTCCAGCATTTAGAAGATCATTTTAGATTACTTTGTTCCCCTACAGTATATGTGATTTTAGACATTATGGAGTTTCCTTGTTCTAGCTTGGGGATTTAACTGTGAATGACATTTATCAGGGTCCCATGACACTTCTACAATCCCATTCTCCTCTCAATCTCAGTAGCGTCTGATAATCCTACACATCCAATGCCAGAAAGCCTGCTGAGCTGACTTCTGTCATCCTTCATCAAAGACTGACTCTCAAGACTAGAGTTATCTGAATGAGATAGAACTGTGGTCTATAAAGAAATAACCATGAGGAACTCTTGGATGACCTCATTAAATACTCCTCATTATCAGTGCTGGAGAGTGACTCCATGTGCTGGAGAATGAAATGCCATGTGACTTGACATGGCATGTTTCTAAGATCACTGGTTTGTGATTTTGATGTGTAGGGTGAGTTTCATTAGAAAAAAGTAAACCTGCCCTTAAATTATAATTTTTATAATCCTAATCAATGTAATAAAAGGTTTGCACGTTAGTGATTAAGACCCAAAGATATTGAGGAGTTTCACCCAGTAATATTACATGCATAGAGCTGGCACTCACCAGCTGGCTGTAGAAATGACCATAACTGAGGTGAAAAGAAGGTGAGAAGAGGAATTTGAAGGGCCATTGATACAATTTTGGTCTATTTGTTCTGTTTAAAGTATGTTTTGTTGAAAATTAAAGGATATTTCTACATTGCATTACCCACATTGTATTTTTGACATTGAGGTGGATTTATAGTGATCTGGCTTGTGGTTTGCAAAATCCAAATGGTATTTTTTCTTTTTATAAACAAATGCTTTTGAGAAATTTCCATTTAAGAAATGTACAGTATAAAGGGCAATGTTGATGTTGAACAATCCTTGTGCATGCACGTCTATTCCTGTTTTGATCGTTCATTATCTTGCATACATAGACTGTAGTAGTAGTCTGATATTGATCGTGTAAATGCCTGTTTTGGCTCTGATCCCTGTGGCTGGTTGTTTGTGGCCCTACACCCAGTATGTGAGTAACAGCATACAGCAGTGCTGAAAGCCTGTAAATGCCTCCCATAAAACAAGAGAAAAGGTTATTGTCAATAGAATTCATTTCAGAATTGTGACTATTCTGGTCAATATATGTAGTTATGCCAGAATGAAAAGGCCTTTTTAGATTTTTTATGTTCTTTGAAAAATGATACAAAAGCATTAAAGTAATAGCATGAATGTTATTGTAGTATGACGCTGAGAGCTGGTGGCATGATTAGAGTATTATGCCGTATTGGTACATCTCTCACCCCCTTTAAACCCCACCTCAACACCATTAATGTCAAAGACAGATGTTTTCAGCAGCAGTTACAGAAAGAGAGAGCAAAATGTTTAGGACGTTTAAGGTCTTTAAATATAATTTAGAAGCTTAAAGCAGAACCACACAAACATCTAAAAGCTGATGCGTTGATGATGAGATTTGGTCTCATCATTTAGTCCAGTTTCTAACAGTTTCATATAAAACTTTGATTATAGAACATCTGTCTAGCCTCATTTAAATTAAAACTCAATTTGAACTCGTCCCGAGTGTTGTTTACTCCATGTAAACACTCCTTTCTGGTATGCCTGTATCATGTGAAAGTTACCAAGGTTTACTAGGTGTTACATGGTCATGACTTTGAAGTTGAAAGATTGGATATAGTTTTACACACACGAGGCCAATAAGCAATTCTATCACGTTAGTTTCATGCCAACATGCATAATGTTTAAGTTACGGTTACTTTTTTTACAGTAAATAATTCAGACTTGTCTCTCAATAAATGTCACTTACAAAGAAAGTACACCAGGCAATAAACTCTAAAACACACTGTTTTAAAATGTATTGCCTGGTGTACTTTCTTTGAAAGTGACATTTATTGAGGGACAAGTCTGAATTATTTACTGTGGTAATCAACATTATGCAGCAAATGCTGTTGGGTACAGCTTAACTTGTGTTGAACCCAGAATGTTGAAAGCGAGTGGACTGCATTGCATGTTTAATCGAAAGCTAGCGCCTGTGTTCTTCACAGTTTTGGTTGCTGTGGCCTCTTTGGCTGAAAAACACAGTAACTGGAAATAGATGTAATGCTGCCTGAGTTTTGTAGCACCAAGAAGGGTAGAGTCAGTAGAGGGGAAATGTAAGGAGTGGAAAGAGAAAACACAGAGACTTTTCCAAACAGTTCATTCTTAGATAATTAGAGCACAACTTTTTATTATGGAAGATTATTTTTGCCCAGATGGAATCTGAAGATGAAATCTACGCTGTTTTTTGCAGAAAATCTGAGGAATTCTGCTGAGTGGATTTAGATAAATGTATTAAATTGAACTTTGAGTACTAGCTACAGAACAGAGAGTATAACTTCTTGGTTGTTGAAAACATAACAGTGAGACACATTTATTAAATGAATGCTCCTGCTATACCCTTAAAAAATACAGGTACTGTTCTTTCTGATCTGTATATCTTTTATTGCTGTTGATTGTTATTTGCTCTGGTATAATGTGGTTTTATGCACTGAAAAAGTGCATATGCCTCGTTACTCTAAAGAACATTTTGTACTTGATCTAACTTAATAAATGTACTTTTCTGTCTTGTCATTGAGCTAAAGTAAAATATTTAGTTAAAGGGATAGTTCACCCAAAAATGAAATTCTGTCATTAATTACTCACCCTCATGTCGTTTCAAACCTGTAAGACCTTTGTTCATCTTCGGAACACAAATTAAGATATTTTTGATGGAATCTGAGACCTGTCTGACCCTGCATAGACAGCAATACAACTGAAATGTTCCCAAGTCCAGAGACGTAGCAAGGAGATCGGTAAAATAATCCATGTGACATCAGTAGTTCAACCGTAATTTTACGAAGCTACGAGAATACTTTGTGTGCAAAAGGAAAAAAAAAAGACTTTATTCAACAATTCGTCTCCTCCGCATCACCCTGTAGCGCCATTTTGGAGAATATCAGCTGGATGTAAACAGCGTATGCTGTTCTGTGTCAGCTGTGTCACGCCGGATCTGTTTCCTACGTTGTTGTGATTTGATCTGAACGAAAACAGTGTATCTGTGTGACGCAGCTGACACAGAACAGCATATGTTGATTACGTCCAGCGGATACTTTCCAAAATGGTGCTACATGGTGATGTGGAGGAGGCGAATTGTTGAGTAAAATCGTTATTTTTTTCTTTTGCGCACAAAAAGTATTCTTGTAGCTTCGTAAAAAATTTGGTTGAACCCCTGATGTCACATGGATTATTTTACAGATCTCCTTGCTACGTTTCTGGACTTGGGAACATTTCAGTTGCGTTGCTGTCTGCAGGGTCAGACAGCTCTCAGATTCAATCAAAAAATATCTTAATTTGTGTTCCGAAGATGAACGAAGGTCTTACGGGTTTGAAACGACATGAGGGTGAGTAATTAATGACAGAATTTTCATTTTTGGGTGAACTAACCCTTTAATTGGAAGTAAAACTAAGTTTTGTTGGTGTAATTTAAACAATTTGCGTCAAATCAAATGACAGTTTTGTGTTCTGTGAAAACCACATGACCACAAGCCCCATGCTTTGATTGGGACTTAATGAAAATAAAAAATTATGAAATTATTTTATGTGTTTCAGCAAGATGAGAAAAGCGAGAGACTTATTGTGTTTAATAGTGTTTAATGTTCAATTATGTTGGAATAATTAGAACCGTTTAAATTACACTGGGTTACCATTGTGGAGAAGAGTGGAGCATTTGCTTAGGCTGTGGACTTGTACAGCACATGCTATTACTGTTTTGCTCAAAGAGCATTTAACACTTAGCATTTACATTTAGCATACTATGTATGTACTATTTAACATGCTATATGTGCTATTTCTAGGTAACTTGTTAGCTACTTAGTACAGTTCTATAATTCAATTATATGACAAAAAAAATTTATAAAATTGAATTAATCCTGTCGGAGAACCACATAAAATAATTTTGAGCCTACTTAATGGGATCACTTTTTTCAGTGTACTTAATATGTACAATTTAGATTTGCATTTATCTGGATATTTGTAAAATGTAAAAGTTTAAATTAATCCAAATTAAATTTAGTGATCATTTGTGGTATAATTATGTAAAAATATATTTGGTTGTAAGTGAATTTTTAGTTTCAGTTGACTATCTAAATTTGATTTGGTCAAACTTCATTTTTTTCAGTTGAGGAAAAAGTGAACCGATTACTTGTAACAAGTTGAAATAATTTTTATTTTGATCTAATGACATTTTTTTTTTTCAGTGATAATGTCTGTCTATATTAGTCTGTCTATTGTATGTTATTACATTTGTGCATTTTAATAACATATTACTAGCAGTGTGAATCTAGCAGGAAATTTCTCTCTTTGATTCAGTTCTGAACAGTTGCTTCTGACAAGAAAAAAAAATGAAATTTTGTTGCCAAATGATGAGATAATCAATAATTAAAAATACATTTAAAACAATTTCTGTAAAAGGTTTGTCACAGACTTTTTAATGACTTTTCACAGTAGAGGTTGCGATGTAATTTCTAATTGTTCATGACACTGGTGTTTTAGAAAAACAAGAAAAAAAAAATGAATATAGAGAGTAAAATCAGGTAATTAATAACACTCCTGAATTACAGAAACTTGCATAACTAAACGTTTTTGGGTGACACTAATAGAGGAGGGCATTCATGTATGTCTGTGTATTTTGACATTGTATATTTACAAAATTCGTTTGTTAAACTTTCAGGTGAATGGAACAGAAGCTGATTATGAATATGAAGAAATTACACTTGAACGGGTAAGATTGCTCAGACAATGACAAAAAAAGTCTGGCTTTTTTCTTTGGTTGACATTTTCTCTTTTTTGTTCTGACATGTGTTTTTCTTTCCCTTCAGGGGAACTCGGGCCTGGGTTTCAGTATTGCAGGCGGTACAGATAACCCCCACATCGGCGAAGACCCGAGCATCTTTATCACCAAGATCATCCCAGGAGGAGCTGCCGCACAGGATGGCAGACTAAGGTCAAAAAATGTGTTATTAGGCCTGTTTCACGTCACACACATAAGCAGCGCATATTTATTTCTGAGCCCATATTAACAAGTTACAAGTTAACATCATAAGCAGCACAGTATTGTGTAGCTGAAGTGGCAGAAGTGTAGTTGTTGGTAGTTTTGACTGCTGAACCTATTTTTGCCACATGTAGAGTGCTGAATTCAGCAGAAAACATGTTGAAAATGCACTGTATATTTATCAACAGAATCTTCTGCAATCTGCTAAGCACACAGGATGCTAGCATACAGGACCGCGTTCCCTCGGGCAATGCCTGGTGTTCATGCTCAAGAACCTTCAGACGCTCACACTCACTTTTTGCACTGAAAGAAGAAAACTTTTGCACTTATTTTTCTGCTCTAGTATGGAAATTCGAAATGGTTTTGCCTGTAAATGCAATACAGGCATTTATAAAGAAACAAAATAATAGTGCACATCTCATACAGTGTTTGGAAAAAATGTATATACTGTTTGGGGTCTTATGCTCACCAAGGCTGCATTTATTTGTTCAAAAATACAATAAAACAGTAATGTTGTGAAATATTATTAACATTACTATTTTGTAACATTACTGTCACTTGACTTTACTATCACTTTAAAACAATTCCCATATCAGTGCTGAATAAAAAGTATTAATTTCTTAAATTAATCCAACACAATCCAAAAACTACTGTTCAAGTTTAATGTTTATTGTAGTATGGTGCAGTTTTTTTATGAATAAATCTGACTTAACCCTGATGATTAAGCAGTTCAAAATCTTCCCTAACTGAGGTTTGGAATTAGTGTAAATTAATGAACATGTGGACAGTAAATATGATTACCCCTCCTCATGTAAATTGAAATCTGAACCTTCTCTTCCTCTCATTATTTACTGGAAAAGTGTGTAATAGTTGTCATTGGCCCACGCCTGATAATAACTGCATATGTTATTACTGTTATAATAGAAAATACTCCGTGTAGTAACCAGAAATCACATACTTTTCTGTATAGACCTGCAGCTCTGTTATGCAGTGTGACAACACAGTTCAACTCTTGTGTTGCAGTTGCGCTGCTGCTTCCCTTACATGCAGCTTGTGTCTGAGGTGTAAAACAGGATTACAATGATAGATCATTTGTTTATAGACTAATTTAGTGTTTTGATTGGTTGTACTTCGAAGAGCACTTTATCATTGTGATTTTTGTCTTTTTTTGGACTGTTTAGTCATTGTTCTCCCTCTTTCCCTCTGTATAGAGTTAATGACTGTATACTGCGGGTAAATGATGTAGATGTGAGAGACGTAACTCACAGCAACGCTGTGGAGGCACTAAAAGAGGCAGGCTGCATTGTCAGACTGTACGTCAGAAGAAGAAAAGCCGTCACGGAAAAAATAATGGATATAAAGCTGGTAAAAGGTCCTAAAGGTAAAGCCATCTCTCATCTAAAGATTGCAAAATAAAAGCATGCTATGCCTTGATGTTTAATCACAAATAGTTTAGCAAATGGTTTAGTCTGACCTCTGTTGACAGGTTTAGGTTTCAGTATAGCCGGAGGAGTTGGAAACCAACATGTTCCTGGGGACAACAGTATTTATATCACCAAAATCATTGAGGGAGGAGCGGCCCACAAAGATGGACGGCTACAGATTGGAGATAAACTTCTGGCCGTAAGTTAAAAGTTAACTTTTCTATTACCTATATTTACTAAATAACATTAGAGAATTCATTTTACATTGATGCAAGGAGGAAATCCAATTTTTTTAAGAGCACTTCGTTTAACGAGATGTACAACCTATTCATTTAGAGCTCCTGCTGCTGACTTTTAATGATAAATATATCCTCTACAATAAACCATTTTAGCAAATAAGCTGTCGCTTTCAACCTGTAGAGAAACATTTGTATCTGGCAGAATGCAATTATACATTCGTTCATTTTTAAAGAAAGACGTCACCCAAAAATGAAGTTCATGCTAATCACTGTTACTGGATCATGAAACGGACCTTTGATTAGTCCTTTTCTGTCATTTGAAGTTTGTACCCTGGCTATATTAAATATTAATACCTTCATGTTTTATATTATAACTTTTCAAAAGTTTAGATTCAGAATTTTTTTTAAGTAAATTGATACTTTTATTCAGCAAGGATTAATTAAATTGATCAAAAGTGCCAGTAAAATGTAAATTCAGTCTCAAATAAATTCTGTTTTAGTAACCATTCTATTCATCAAAAATCCTAAAAAAACTGTAATATGGTTTCCACAAAAATTGTAAGCAGCACAACTGTTTTCAGCAGTATAATAACCAAATTAGCAAATTAGAATGATTTCTGAAGAATCATGTGAAACTGAAGTCTGGAGTAATGGCTGCTAAAAATTCTGCTTTGCCCATTACAAGAATAAATAAAGAATAAATACATTTGACATTATATTAAAACGGTTATTTTAAATTATAATATTTCACAGTATTACTGATTTTACGGTATTTTTGATGAAATAAATACAGTCTTGCTGAGTATAAAAGACTAGTTTCAAAAACATTAAAACATCTTACAGACCTCAAATTTTCATTTTGTGAGTTTCATCTGAAGGTTTCATCTAATCATGTGCTTGGTTATAGGTGAATGCTGTTTGCCTTGAAGAGGTCACTCATGAAGATGCTGTGGCTGCCTTGAAAAACACCCCTGAAGTCGTCTATTTAAAAGTGGCGAAGCCCACTAGTGTCTTTATGAATGATAGTTACGTTCCTCCCGATGTCACCAGCTGTAAGTATGCTTATCTTGAAACATACTGTATTCTTTTTTTTTGTTGTTGTTGTTTTTTAGAAAAAGTCTTTTACTTAGAAAAAAAAGCATGCAGCATATCAATATGGTCAGAGAATGAACCGATTTGCCTTAAAGGCGCTTTGACTCAGTTCTGAGGTCCCATGCGCACTTATGGCTTTTAAATCTCACCTCAAAGCTGCTATAAACAGCACTTTCTACTGATGGGGGCAGCAACTCGTGAGGACGGCCACTAAAATTGACTGTGCAAAGTGCTGAGTGATGACAGTCGATAATGTAGCACCTTGGTGATGTTCCAGAGGCAGGCCAGATCCCCCAGCATTAGATTCTGAGAAAGGAAGCTGTCATTAGGGCTTAAAGGCATGAAGGACAAAAGCACATTTAATCATGAAGTGCATCACGTGGCCAGCTCCCCCATCCAGCAAATCCAGCATCAGTATATGTAGAAATGAGTGAATGTGCGTGTGCAAGTGTTGCAGAGAGAGTTTTAAAGCCTTGTAAGGATATCCGCACATGTAGATAACACTGTCTCGGTCATGTGTGTGCGTGCGTGATGTGATTTTTCTCGGAAGGCGTAAACAGAACAATTTCATTAGTGATCCCATTTCATTATATCTGTCAGCCAGTCACACTCTTAAAAATAAAGGTGCTTCACGATGCCATAGAAGAACCTTTTTGTCTAAATGATTCCATAAAGAACCTTTAACATCTGAAGAACCTTTGTTTCACAAAAGGTTCTTTGTGGCGAAAGAAGATTCTTCAGATTATAAAAAGGTAAGAAAGAGATGGTTCTTTAAAGAACCTTTGACTGAATGGTTCTTTGTGGAACCAAAAATGGTTCTTCTATGGCATCGCTTGAAGAACCTTTTGAAGCACCTTTATTTTTAAGAGTGCAGACACTGCGTAGGGATTTGACACGTGAAGGACTGTTTGATGAGAATTAAATAAATGGGTTGTCGATGTCTGCAGTTAGTAATTGCCCAGTGCGTACCCTTGACTTTATTACACTTTAAGGATACATCTTTCATAGTAGTGACATCAATTAAAGAGCCTTAAAAGGATTTTGCTCACACAAAATAAAAATTCTGCCATTATTTACATTCACATTTGATGCGATTTCAAATTTTCCTTTCTCTTTGGAGTGTTACAAGCTCTTGGTGCATAAAGAAGATCTGTAAAGTTGCAAAGATTAAAGTCTCAAATCCAAAGAGATATTCTTTATAAAAGTTCAGAGTCAGCCACACCTACCTAAAACGGCTCGTTCTAACACGCCCCCACATATCTACCTCACTATGTGGGAAGATTTGCATAACGCCGCCCAAATGTTCACGCAAAGAAAGAAGGCGTAACTTTTAGTCTCACTGTAGTTTTGTTGACGCTGCAGCCATGTCGTGAAGACACTGTGTGCTTCGTTGTGAAAGCGAAACTACTTTGTTTGGTCTTCCAAAAGAGGACACGACTACAAATCAGTGGTTAAGTTGTATTTACAACACTGTTCCAGAACAGTTTAACCCAAATATCCAGATGTGTGCAGTGCATTTTATGGAGGACTGTTTACTGATCCTGGGAGAGTAACGTTAGACTAAAATGCCGGCAGTTCTGACTCACGTAAGTACGTTTTCATTTAAAGGATTTGCCACTGATGATTCAAACGCGAGTTTTGGGCAGTAGAGTAGCACTTGTTGTTTGTCATTTCTCTGATCACAAATGCAGACAGAGTTTTATGTTTACGCGGCGCGATGCAATGCAACGCAACGCGTAAAAAGACAGTATAAGTCATTATAATCAGTAATTATGTCCCCACTGGACGCAACAAATGCCTCGTTTGTAATGGGTTTTAATGTTTTTGTCTCGTTGCTCCGGCCGGGACACGGCATCAACAGTATGTGAGGGGCGTAACATTTCCGTCTCACGCTTGAGGTATTCGGCCAATCACAACGCACTGGATAGCTGGCCAATCACAGCACACCTCGCTTTTTCAGACCGATGAGCTTTGTAAAAATCGACACGTTTCAGAAAGGCGGGGCATAGAGGAGAAACAATAATGTACAGTATGTGGAAAATAATGTGTTTTTTTAACTTTAAACCGCATAAACACATTTCATTACACCAAATACACAAAATAATGCTCTTTTTAGCAGCATCATATGACCCCTTTAATAAATGCTGTTCTTAAGAACCTTCTATTCTTCAAAGAATCCTGAAAAAGATTAATTCAAAATATTAAGCAGCACAACTGTTTTCAACATTGATGATAATATTCTTGAGCACCAAATCAGCATATCAGAATGATTTCTGAAGGATCATGTGACACTAAAGACTGGATTAACTGTTCATGAAAATTCAGCTTTATCATCACAAGAATAAATTGCATTTTAAAATATATTACAATAGAAAACAGTTATTTAAATTGTAATATGTCACAATAGTACAATTTTTATTGTATTTTGACTGACAAATTGCTTTGTCTTTGAATTGTTTTGTTTCTGCTATTTTGTAAGTCTCTTTGGATAAAAGTGTCTTCTAAATGCATGAATGTAAATGTAATTGTTGATCAAATAAATGCAGCCTTGGTGAGCATAAAAGACTTCTTTCAAAAAATAAAATTATAAACATTAAAAGATGGGTAACACTTTACAATAAGGTTCATTAGTTAACATTATCTAACTATATTAGTTAACATGAAGTAAGCATGAACAAACCTTCTACATCATTTATTAATCTTAATGTTAATTCCAACATTTACTAATGCATTATTAAAATCAAAAGTTGTGCTTGTTAACATTAGTTAATGCACTGTGAATTAACATTAACTAAGAAGGAACAACTGTATTTTTATTAACTAACATTAACAAAAATTAATAAATAATGTGCTAAATGTATTGTTCATTGTTTGTTCATTTTAGTTAATACATTAACTAACATTAACTAATGGAACCTTATTGTAAAGTGTTACCAAAAGATCTTACCAACCACAAACTTTTGAACGGCAGTGTACATAAGGGTATATGTAAGCTAATGTGCAAGTAAAGAAAGGGAGTGATCAAATATGATTTACAACATCCTTTCTAGGAGGACTCTTACACAACAATGTATTTCCCCCCCCCCCCAGCAGTTTCAGTCTTCGGCTTGTCTATACATGTAATTATTACATATGTGGCCCTGGACCACAAAACCTAAGTCGCTGGGGTATATTTGTAGCAACAGCCAAAAATACATTGTATGGGTCAAAATTATTGATTTTTCTTTTATGCCAAAAATCATTAGGATATTAAGTAAAGACCATGTTCCATAAAGATATTTTGTAAATTTCCTACTGTAAATATATTAAAGGGGTGGTTCATTGATTTCACTTTTTTAACGTTAGTTAGTGTCTAATGTTGTTATTTGAGCATAAACAATATCTGCAACGTTGCAAAGCTGAAAGTTCAATGCAAACGGAGATATCGTCTTTTAAAATTCTGGTAGTTTAATGCCTACAAAAATGGCTGGTAGGGACTATAACAAGTTACTTCCCGGGTTTATGACATCACAAACCCAGATAAACCCCGCCGCGCTGCTTTAGAGAAGCGAAAGAGAAAACTAGAGGTGCACGTAAAACTCTATTCATATATGAATCACGATTCTGTCTTCTAACGATTCTAATGGATTCACAAGTTTCAAAATCAATGTTCGCTTTATCTGCATCAACATGCTCTGTGTTCTTGTTTCCTTTATCAGGGCAACTACGAATAAGATGCCCGATTTTTTTACAACCAAAACATTTGATCGTCGTATCAGACGATGCAAAGATAGCGTAATCAGAACCATCTATTTTAAATTTAAAAACCAGATCAAGTTCATCTTCGCCATTCTTCAGAATCATAAACACCTGTCTCCTAAAAGACACAAGATGTTTCACTAAAGGTGATTTACATCCGAGCGGAATTTTTTTGATGGGAGAGACTATTCTTCCATATCGTGACAATTCTTGCACGATAACCTCATCTTTCACTATTAGTACTATTTTCTTGGCGGGAGTACTCAAAGGAAACACAGGCGTCAGTGAACCCTTAATTACAACACCATTTTTCACTATGTCATTAGCCTTCTCAATAGTGCTAAAAAAAAGCACAATCGCATTATTCATTCGCGAATCTGACACAATGTTTTCATGACTCACAACATCTCCTACCGCCAAACATACATCCTCCACGCTAACATTAGAATCGATTTTAACTCCATGACGCCGAGTTAAACTTTCAAAAGCCATCGTGTTTGGAGTAGTCATGCTTTCCAGCAAAGTGCT
>NW_015542377.1:740651-747220 GCF_001515605.1 Sinocyclocheilus anshuiensis
GTAAACTTTCAAAAGCCATCGTGTTTGGAGTCTTCATGCTTTCCAGCAAAGTGCTGGAAGCAGACTATCCTCCCAAAAGATACAACGGAAAGAAAAAAGGAAAAACACAAAACAAAACACTTACAAGGAAAAAAGTTTTTAAAAAACACTCTTACCAGCCACAGACAGCTACCACTCTCACCCACACTCACCACACTCCGCCCACTCACTCCCAGCATGCACTCGAGAGAGCGAGAGAGAGAGCGCGAGAGAGAGCGCCAGAGAGTAGTGATGGGAAGTTCGGTTCTTTTCCGCGAACCGGTTCTTTCGGACAGTTCGATTCAATAAACCGGTCATTACTCCAAATACACAAAATAATGTTCTTTTTAGCAACATCATATGACCCCTTTAAATGAGAAAGTATCAAGTAGACATTACAAATTGTAGCTTTAGAAGTATTTTATTTGATTCAACAAAAAATTGTATTGCACATAAACATTTAGGCTACAACGGCCTAACATAAACTATGGAACAAGATCATTTGAGAATCAAATACATCTCAGTATTGTTTGTTCATACAATGAAAGTCATTGTTAACAAAAACTTCACAAATGTTGTGTTCCACAAAAGAAAGGTTTGAAACGACATGAGAGTGAGTAAATGATGACAGAATTTTTTATTTTTTGGCTGAACTATCCCTTTAATGTTTTTATTATTATTATTGTTGTTATTATTATTATTAATGAAATGATACTCTAAACAGGAAACTAAATCTGCCAGGAGGTGGCGGTAAATGTCTTCAGTCGATTCGTTCAAATGGCTGATTCATTCAGGAATGAAGTAAACGGCTCTCTTTATGAATGGTAGGCCTATTCCTTTAATGTTTTTATTATTATTATTATTATTATTATTATATACAGGAGCATTTATTGCACTAATATCTTGAATTTTAGGGCATAACTGCATTTATGGAGTTGTTGCCCTGCATCATATTTGTCAACTGTATGAAATGTAAGATGATGTACAGGTCTGGGGGCGGGGCCAGTGGTAACTGCTTTAAAATATTTTAATCGCATTATTTTTTTGTAACTAATTAATTGTTAACGCGTTAAACTGACAGCCATAATATATATATATATATATATATATATATATATATATATTCAATTTCATAATAAAAAAGTCCCTTAATTTCAGAATAAATAATAGGTTTTTACCCGCTGAGACATAATTATGTCATCATATCCATGTTTGAAGTATAAATTTCTCTCATATTTTATTAATTTACAGGTCTTTAAATCACATTTTTAAAATTAGGCTACCTCATATATTCAGATGGTGAGACCCTGGTTAAAATAAATAATACAAATACTTTGATTTGTAATTTATTTTATTGATTTTTAACTTATTTTAATGCTTCTTTACCCATATTACCCTTATATTTTCAATATTTTGAGGCCCCCTTGGAAGTTTGCTGTTGTTCCCTGGTGGAGCTCTCATTTAGAGCATTTACAAGGACACATTCATTGGGTACATATGGCAGCTCGCTCACAGCATTTGTTTTAAATGTCCTCCGGAGGGCTGTTGAAGATATTGGCTCATTTAAGATATAGCATCAGTGTTGACTGTTCATCTTCTTGCTCACCTGATTTGTTTACTCATTTTGTAAGAGCTGTTTGTCAGTTGCGAGCGATGTTATGAGAGCTGGCCTGCAGATGATATTGGCCGGACACGCCTTATTTTGTCTGGTAGAGAAATGTGGACTTGTAACAAGGACACACACGCATACACTGACTGGTGTGCTTTACCATATTTAATCCTCTTTAATCGGGAGTATTTGTTTCCTATCGGAAGAATTCACCAAAACAGCCTCTTGCGTCATTAGCTAGCGTCATGAAATGACCAACCAATCTTTGAAGTCAATTTTGGCAAATCTGATAAGCTTTGAATTAATACTTAATTCTACAGGCCGTGATAAAAAAAACATTGTTTTATAACTGAAATATATGTAAATGTTCTTATGTCATGATGCTCTGCTAAACCTTTGTTCTTGAAGTGTGTTAAGGTTAAATGATGCACCCGTAGCCATGTTGAGTGAGGGTTTGTTTTGAAAACACTGAAATGCTACAGAGCCAGTAACTTGAGGCTGTGCTGCCATCTACAGACCTCTAGATGTACTCAAACATGAAAAATGGGATGCAGCCCTTACAAACTGTTCTAAGAGCAGGGGTGCCCAAACTCAGTCCTGGAGGGCCGGTGTCCTGCAGAGTTTAGCTCCAACTTGCCTCAACTACACCTGCCACGAAGTTTCTAGTACAGGGCTGTCCAAACTCGGTCCTGGAGGGCCGGTGTCCTGCAGAGTTTAGCTCCAACTTGCCTCAACTACACCTGACTGGAAGTTTCTATGCCTAGTAAGAGCTTGATTAGGTGGTTCAGGTGTGTTTAATTAGGGTTGGAGCTAAATTCTGCAGGACACCGGCCCTCCAGGACTGAGTTTGGACACCCCTGCCTAAGAGCATGTACCTCTCTGTAGTTCATATTTTGTTCACTAGAGGGAGGTGCTGTCAAATGTATTCGATTTTTTTATTATTATTATTATTTTATTTATTTTTTTATTTCTGAGATGGGAAATAATAATATAAGGGGATGTTGCTGTCATAGCAATATACACACATATTGGTTTATTTTGAATTCAGTTATTACCTCTCTTGTGTAGTTAATATTTTGTTTACTAGAGGGAGATGCAGTGAAATGTATTTTTTAATTTTTATTTTATTTTATTTTATGTAAGGACATATTGGTTTAATTTTTAATTGAAATTTGAGTCCAGTTATAAAAATAAATTAAAATTATTTTTTAAATATATATTTATAAATATTTCTGTTTAGCTTTATTTTTATTTGACTTTTAGTTTTAGTAGATTTAATTCAATTAAACTTATTTTAGTTAATAGCCAAGGGAACATTTCTAATTCTCTTATAAGTTTAAGGGTTTTTTTTTACTTTCTATTTTATTTTATTAGTTTATTAGCCTATCTTTTTTTGTTTTTCAGTTTTTTCCCCTCATTGTAACTTGATGAAGTTATACAGTTACACTTTATCTATACAAAAAAAAAAAAAACTGAAATAACCGAAAGCAGTTTTGAATAGTTTCCGTTTTAGTTTGGTGTGTGTACAGTAGTTTTTTTTTTTTTTGTAAGCATGCTTTCCTGGCCTGTTCACTCAAATCAACTAATAAATGCTGGTCTTGGTTTTTAGGGAGCCTAGGAAAATAGTCCTGCATCGGGGCACCACAGGACTAGGCTTCAACATTGTAGGAGGAGAGGATGGAGAGGGAATCTTCATCTCATTCATATTAGCAGGAGGACCTGCAGACCTGTGTGGAGAATTAAGGAAAGGAGACCGTATCATCTCTGTAAGAACATTGCATTATTGTTGAACAGATGTTGTTCTTTTTTCAGTTAAAAAAAGTTGTTCAGTCATCAACAATTGTTTATTGTAAATCATTTTTCAATGTTACTGAAACAATGCTTTGGCATTATCAGCATAACCATTTCATTGAGAAACATTGATTTGAAATTTCAGTAAATTTCAGAATGTCTTTGTATATTTCTCTTTTTAATTACAGCAGCACTCAATCAGCAAAGTTTAATGTTTTTTTTTCCAGGTGTATAGTAGATTTTACATTCTGAATTTTCCATGCATTCTCAGACTGTTGGACCCCACTGACTGCATTTTGCATCAGTGCTTATTTATGATACACGTCATTAATATTGTATGTATGCTGCAGGTAAATGGGGTGGACCTCCGCAGTGCAACGCACGAACAGGCAGCTGCAGCACTTAAGAATGCTGGACAGACTGTCACCATCGTGGCTCAGTACAGACCTGAAGGTGGGTGGGCAGTTCCTCTCACAATATTTCAGACATTAGTTTCAAACTGACCAGCATGTTTCAGTGTTAACAATAAATAACATGCTTATGCTTATCACGTGGCTTGATTCCATTCAGAACTGGATTAATGGGCCTTTCCTTTGTAACATGACAGCTTCAATCTTTGCATTTATTTCAATTGATTTTACAAGGGTATGTCATGTTTCATTCTGCTACCACTAAATATACACTTGACTCGAGCCTAAACCTCATACACTTACTTTTATATGAAGTCTTTTCCGCGCTCTTCTTCAAATTTGTTTCCCCACATTCCCCTTCTTGGTTTTCCTATTTGCATACAGCTTTTTTATTAGATAGAATTTCTCTTTTAAGACACAAACTCTAAATTGCTGAGCTTTTAGCTGAAGAACTTGATTAGATGCAGCATGGATGGTGGACTGTGATAATGGGAAGAGAGTCAGTGGCAGTGACAGTGTGGATTTATTTTGTGGTCTTATTTGTGAATATTGGTGTCCACTGAATTCTCAAATTAATTGTAGTACTTTAAACCCAGCTATACTGTGTATTTAAAGTCAACAATAAATGCCATTCACAACCCATTTTTCTTCCATGATCTGGTATTGAAACAGTACATTGAACAAGACAAAAATGTTGGGCGGGACTTGATTTTATCCATCATAAATATATTGTATTGTGAAAAATTTGTTTAGTTTAGTGTTACTATTTTAATGATGTGCACCAAGTACACTTCTGTTCAAAAGTTTGGGGTTGGTAAGATTTTATTGATTTCACAAAAACACAGTTTAAACAGTAATATTGTAAAATATTCTTACATTTTACAACTTTGTATTTTAATATATATTTTGCAGTTTTACTTTTTCTGTAATGCCAAATCTGAATGTTTTAGCAGCCACTTCTCTAATCTTCAGTGTCACATGATCCTTCAGAAATCATTCTAATATGCTGATTTGGTGTTCAAAAAACATTTCTTATTATTATGACAGTTGTGATTGAACAGTTGTTGCTTAAAATTTTTTCTGGAAACTGTAATACTGGAATACATTTTTTTTCAGGATTTTTTGATTTTGAAATAGGAAATGTATTAACATTTATTTGAAATAAAAAAAAAATGTTTACTATTATAAATATCTTTAGTGTCTCTTTTGATAAATTTAATGCATCCTTGCTGAATAAAAGTATTAATTTCTTAAAAAAAAAAAAAAATCTTACTGACCCCAAAGTTTTGAAATTAAGTTGGTAATGATTTCATGTATGGGTGTAACGGTACATGTATTTGTCACGATCTGTCACGGTACGGATGTCACGGTTTGGTTCATGCAGTCAGATGAACAGAACAGGAACCGTCACAACAAGAAAGAGCAGAAGAATGAGACGATCTACGCACCAACCCAAAACAAGAACAGCGAGTTTAGATGGCACGCAAGAGCTCGAAGAACCGTCTGATTCTAGAGATGCACTGGTCAACTGGCAATTTATCATAACCAGTTTTTAATTGTATTTTGGCTGATCTTTATTCAATAATGGCACACAAACTGCATTACAATCATTTCCCAAAATGTAATTTGTGTGGAATTTCTAAAAAGTCTGTAAAGAGGAGAAAACACTGTACCAAGCAGATCAAGCTCACTGTTCACGATGCTCGATATATAGGATGGGTATATAGGACAAATATGTGGGGGTTTATATGAATGTTTTGATGGCATTTTCTTTTCCTCTTACCTCCATATAATGCATATTAAAGTAGTGTTTATAAGTGCAGCTGCTTTGTTTACAGTGGTAACCAAGGAAACTATATCGCTGCTGTTCTATAAGATCCACCTGCATTTTCATTCAGTCCATCTGCTGTTTTTGTTTTGTGCAGGTGTCTTATGTAGCATAATTTCACAAATCTAAAGTCAGACCATTCTGTTTTTGCTTGAAATGATACTATCTAATTCAAAAACAACTGCTCATGCTACAGTACATGTGTGTGTAGCACTACTGTCTGTTCAAAATAAATGAAAAAATAAATTTCCTTTTGTACCAAATAGGCCTGGGCGATAAAATGGTATCGATATTTATCGACGGTACACCTTCGATAACGATGTAAAAAATGTTCGATATAGTGCACGATGCTCTGAGTGACGCAGACAGCACACACATACACGAAGATGAGTGCTGTGCCTGTCTGTGATGAGGAGATTGTGAATAAAAAAAATGAATATTAGTTGAATTTAAAATAAACATTTGCATTTGAATGCAAAAATAGTACAATCGAATGTTAGGAGTGCGTCGGAGCGTCATCAGTGGAGCACGAGATGCGGTGATGATGATGTAAGTGACGTTGTATTTTAATATTTTGTTAGTCTAGCCCACGAAAAGCACAGTTGCTGTGTTATTCATTCAAAATATTAGAGAAATATAGAATATATAAATATATATAAATTCTATATATAAAATAAATATTCGATATATAAAAAAAATATATCTTGATTAGGTTAAAACCGAAACCAAGCCATTCACACAGAACACATATTCAGCGCATTTTCTAGACGGACAAATTTGACTACTGCACTCGCGTCACACAAGAGATGTATAGAAAGCCATGCAAAGTTAAAACAGTTTAAACTTTTAGAAAACACGTCACGAATTTGTGGAGGTTTATTCCTTTTCACTGCGTCTCATATGTTTTTAAAGG
>NW_015542377.1:747240-748927 GCF_001515605.1 Sinocyclocheilus anshuiensis
GCAATTTACGAAATTATATTTGATTTCTATGAGTTAATTTAGACGTAATGCACGTTTTTTTTATAGACAGTTATTTCCTTGCATTGTGCTGCATTATTTTGCTCATTGCGCCCTCCTGTGACCTTGGGAAACAAGCCAAAAGTTTAACCTATTTAATCTGCATATAAAACATTAGAAATTAGATATTTGTTTAATTTTTATTTTGTGTTTGACTGTTAAAACAAACAAAAAAAAATTTTCTCAACAAATTGAGTTAATTTAAAAATACAGTGGTTAAATGTAAACATTTTTTTTCTATTGCTCTGTTTTAAAAAAGGTTATAAAAAATGTCAATAATTATCGATACCGAATGATATGAAACATTATATTGTTGATACATTTTTTAGTTATATCGCCCAGCCCTAGTACCAAACTCGTATCGAACCGTGACCCCAAAATTGAGGTATGTACCAAACTATGACGTCTCTGTACCGTTACACCCCTAATTTCATGTACATGTAAGAGATAATGTGCACAGTTCGCTGTATGGTGTTGTGGTCGTGACTTCTATCGGCTTCTTCACCCTGAGGAGTAGAGAGTCCAGCCTGGCCATCGGCTCAGCAGGCCTGGCTGCAGTGTTTATTAAAATACCAATGGGGTAGTGATGACCCTCAGAGCTTTGGCTGGAGATGGTCTGAGAGGGTCTAAATTAAGCTTCTGAACAGGTCTATGTGTGTATGTGTGATCCAAGCTCCTTTCACACCCCTAGCGAGCGTGTGTGTGTTCATGTAGCATCTTCTCTGTTTGGTGAAAGCTGTTGTCTTAGCGTGGCTCCTGAGCCTGGCTTCCTGTACCCATCACGCTCCTCTGTTCATGGCCAGCACAGAGCAGCTCTGCCCTTCAGCTTGGCTTTCGCTTGGAGAACATTCCACAATCCGTTCTCTTCATCACAGAGAAACAGAAGAGAGCACTTAGCATCTGAACTCTTCAGTACCTGACCTTCTCTTTACTTGTTGTTTTCATAAACAACTACAGTACACTAGAAACAACATATGCTTGCTGGCTACTAATCAATATTTGTCTAAACATTTATTTTGTGTCCTTTCGGTTTCTTTGAGAGGGTTTTACCATTATAACCCTTTAACACATGACAATATTTTCCTATTTTCTTTCAATTATATTTTGTACTTTTGTTTAAATTCATCTAACATACTTTACGATTGAAATAATATATATACTCTACTGCTCAAAAGTTTGGGATCAGAAAGACTTGTAATGTTTTTTAAAGAAGTCTCTTATGCTCATCAAGGCCGCAGTGCCAGATATTTTTTTTGGAAACTGCGATACTGTTTTCAGGATTCTTTGATGAATAAAAAGTTAAAAAGAACAGCGTTTATTCAAAATCTAAATCTTTTCTACCAATATAAATCTTTGCTATCACTTCTTATCAATTTAACATCCTTGCTGAATAAAAGTTTTAACTTCTTTCAAAAAAAGAAAGAATACAAATTTACTGACCCCAAACTTTTGAACGGTAGTGTATATTGTTAGAAAAGATTTCTATTTTAAATAAATGCTCTTCTTTTTATATTTTTATTCATCAAAGAATCCTGAAAAAAGTATCACCGGTTCCAAAACAATATTAAGCAGCACAACAGTTTCCAGCACTGATAATAAATCAGCATATTAGAATGATTTCTGAAGGATC
>NW_015542377.1:749070-762444 GCF_001515605.1 Sinocyclocheilus anshuiensis
TATATATACATTGCATTGCATTTATTATGTTGGCTTGACAATGTTTTGAAACATGCTAGCAACATGTTAGCAAGTGTTAAAACAAATGTGCTGACATTGTTAAAACATGCTAGCAAGATGCTAATGACTTAAAGTATGCTAGCAGTGTGCTAATGCAAGCTAGCAACAGGTTAAAATGCTAGAGAGATGTTGTTAACCTGTTTCTAGAATTTTAAAATGTTAAAGCATGTTATCAACATGCTAAAATGAGCTAAAAACATGTTTATTACCAAAAAATCTGACTTTATACAAAATGTAATTTCTCATTCCTTCCTTTTATTTTTGTTTTGAAATATTACATGGGCATGTTTTGACATGTTTGAGATTTACCGATTTGATTTACTCAAATGTTTGTTTAAAATTTTCCATAGTGTAGTCTGTTATCATCCCTTGATAGTAGTTCATGAGTCAATGTAGCTTATCAAAAAACAAAAAAAGCGCACCTACTGTCATCATCTTCTTGAGTTACAGCACAGGTGTCCTTTTGCAAGGTCTCATCGCTGCTTTCTGTTCAAATATAAATGTGGAGGGTTTCAATACTGCATTGTTATATCGATAATAATAGTGGTTTATTTCCACATTTGATCATAAATTGTCTTTAAGATACAATCCAGCTGTAATATTCAACTCATTTTTGAGACACGTGTGACCAGCCACTGCACTGCAGTGAAGGTACTGCATTGGAAGTTACACATTCATAGTTGCCACAGAGAAATGACCGACCTCCACGTGAATCTGTTTGTTGTCATCCCTTATCCATGCCAGACATCTCATCAACATGCTCTTCTGCCCGGTATTCTGTCAGCAAGATGGAGATTGGTTGTGCCCAATCAGGTGGCCACAGGTGCGAGCAGGGTTCAGGCAGCTCCCTGTGGGGCGAATGAGCTGAGATTATATCCAACTCCCTCTGCTCTCCATATGCAGTGTGTGACACCATGCATAATAAAGCGACGGAAAGCACAGATGCAGCACTCACTTTGACCAATGGCTGCTGAAGAACTGCTGAGGGAGGACCTTGTCAACTCTCCAGGGTTTCTCATAGTGAATATGGCAGTGCTGCATGGTGCTTTCCATTAAGTGCAATAACCAGACGATGCTTTAGGTATCTATATAAACAGATGTAATGATTTGTGGTGTAATGATTTAACTGCGATGCAGTCATTCCAGAGCCTCCATTTTGTGACATGAGAAACAAATGCCATTAAAAGTGCACTGATGGTGGCGTTTGGATAGGAAATGAAAGCCCTTAGGGCCAGACTGCTTTGATCAGAGGGATTTAACGGCTCTGAGGATCTGTGTCTGACACACACTCACAGCTGAGCAAGTCCTGCTTCAGTGACATGCCCTCCAGTTATTTGCAGAATTAAGGAGAAATTTACTCATTTCACTTACTTCAACAAACAAACAAACGCTTTTTACTTTTAATGGGACCACCCAGTCAAAAAAGTTTTTTTCGTAAGAAGGTGTGATCAAATAATGCTTCAGTTTTGCCATGCCTTCTTATTATAAGCATCTTTGGGAATTTATTAGACACATATTTGGGCTTGCTTCCCTATAGCACAAAAAAATGTGACAAACCACCATCTGCAGCTGTCAAATATTCCCATCTACTGTTCAAGCTGCCATCTATGTCATTATTAATTTCTGTGATTATGTATTTCCAAGACCCTCTACCTCAGTGATGTGGAAATGTACACTATACATTTTGTGTGCATACTAGAATAATAATATATTGTAAATTAATAATATATTGTACAAAATGTTACATATACAATTGGCTCTTTCTCTCTCCTCTCTCTATATTACAGTACATTATTATTATTATTATCATCATCATCATCATTCTAGAAAAACCTGCTATGGTCGGACCAGGTTGCTTGTTTTTCATGCAAGATCTGCCAGCACTGTAATGCTTAGATGGCATGTATAGCAGCAATTCTTTTTATACTCTGGTTTTATACTCTGCTTGTCAAAAATGAGTTAAGCTTCCTTTAATGCCTTAAGGAGATGACTAAAGTATTAGTCAATATTATGTATAAACTGAAAGTGCTTTAGCCACATACATTAGCGCCGCACTCTATGACTACGATGACAAACTCAAGTCAGATTATCAAAGACTAAATCCTCTCTCGCACCTTGTTAAAATTCACATATTCATGAGATCATGGCTGTCTAACTTTGATTTGATGACTCATAAAATGTTTGTGAATGTTTATTTAATTGTCTACAAAGCACTGTTGAAAAAGTGATCTGTTCCCTTTTTTTAAAATCCAGATATACAGTGTTCAAGCAGAAAGTCACACCGCTGATATTTGGTGTTTTTGAGGATTAGTGGCAGTATTTTGCTGATACTCTTTAAGGATGTACAGTATACCTTTCCCTATCAGTTACTGGCAGATGTTGGATTTTTACATTTATATTACCTTTGCCATCATCTAAAGCCGACTTTAAATGAATCTTACAAACACTAATAATTAAATAATACTGTTAAATATAATCTTTAGCAGTTCTCTTAGTGAATATCCATGAATATCATACCATATTACCGTTTTCAACCGTTAACGTTTTCAACTTCACTTGAAACACTTAAAGATTGATTTTAGTTTTTAGTGCATTTTTTTTTTTTTTACTGTACACTATATAGTACAGAATTTTGGCCGTTTATCACTTCCCAGGCATAACATTAAATAATTATTGACTTATTGGCATTGCTAATACTATTTATCCTATTGAGGAAGTGTTAAACTTTGAAGCCTATCCATTTGTTATAATGATACTTCAAATCATACATTGATTTAGTTTTGACCATTGTGCCTTAATGCCATTTCTAAATATAAAAGCTCCTAATGATTATTCATCCACCTTTCATTCTTTTGAAATGTGACTCAAAGCGTATTATTTCCTCTCTCTGCCTCCTTCCTTTTTGAGCTTTCTGAAAGGCCCTTAATTGTTTTGTTTGACACAGAATTGATGACAATAACATTCTGAATTCCTGATAACATGAAAGTCTTTCACTGTTCTACGGCAGCACATGCATCATTACTCTCACTAAACTATTCATTCCAAACCAGTGTAATCCTGAGGTTACTAGCATTTAGTTTCCTGTTGTTTCGTCTGTGTGGACTCTGCAAGAAGATATGAATGTTCGCCAGTCTTCATTATGAATGACTTTGCATTTCTGCTATCTATTTGTTCATCACCACACATCCATTGTCTCATTGTCTTATGTTTATCTGCCAAGGGAAAATGTGAATTCAGAGAGAAAACATGACAGAGAGATTATTTATTGAAGATAATTTAATGTTTTACAGTACTTATGAAATATCCATGTTGTCTCATCAGATACAGTGTTTAAAGGCAAAGGTACAGTATCTCCAGCAATATAGTAACATGTACATCAGATAGCCAAAATGGATTTATCGTATTTTACAAACTTTTTCTTCAGTGTGTGTTGGTGATGCGATGCCTTTTATTCATTACATGGAGTGTTTGAGTGTTTTTTTTTTTCTTCATGTACACATGAATATGTAGGCTAGTTATAAACTGAAACACTGGAGAAACACTTAAGGTCTTTCTCGATTTCTTCCTCTCCAGTCAAAATGTTTCACACAACCATTTGAGGGAATATATTGTTTTTCCTATGTCCTCAATATAACTTTCCATCCTGTTAGTTTTTCATAGAAAATAAAAAACCGTTCCTGAAGGACATCATACTTCAGTAAGTGACATCAATTTTGATGAGAAAATCAATAAGTATTAGTAATGGTTTGATCAGTTTTGTGATGTGTGATTATAAGTTGGTTTGTCTCTAAAATATTCCACAAAAATAAATAAATAAATAAAAATCCACCCAGATTTACTAATAGCTTGTGCCAGCACAAACCCTCTTTTGACATTTAAAAACTACGACAGGATTTACTAAAGACATGCAGTGACAAATTAGCCATGTAAAGGCGTGGATGCAGTTATTTTGCAGCTGACCTTAATGCATATGCATTTGTAGGAGTTTCTATTTCAAACGCAAAATGTATGGTAGGAGAGTATTTAAATAAATCTTGCAAAGTGTTTTACTAAGGTTTGCAGTAGTCAGTTCGCTGGTATTATTTAATGCCCCAAAAAGCATGTCTTAATCCATTTTGTGCTTGACATGGCTGCAATAGTTGCTAATTTGCATCGCTCTTGGTAGATAATGTTGGTCGTTATTGGAAATGATCTGGCTGCGTCTGTGTTCACATTCTACATTGTCAGTAGATCAGCGCTTTCATGGGATTGTGGTCTTTGCTAATTTGCCCCGTTTAGTAAATCTGGTCCTTAGTTTTTTGGATGTCAATGGTCACCAAAACTAATTGGTGGCCAGCATTCAAAATATCTTCTCTTGTCTTCCACAGAAGAAAGACATTTTGAAACAACACAAGGGTGTGTAAATGATGACAGAATTATGATTTTGGGGTGAAATATCCCTTTTAGTGCCTATGATTCACCAAATCGTATTTCTGAAAATATTGTATACCGTTTTATAGAAATGCTTTCTTAAATTACAACACAGCCATATTTTTGCAGAATTTACTGCATAGCAGGAATGACCCATGTGTATTTTTTTGTGCGGTTTCTTTGACCTGCCTAAATCCTTTTCCCAAATGAATCCTGTGGATTACCAACATGTTCAGCCACGTGTGCTGTGCATGCAGTTGGGCTAAATGTGCTGTACCCCAGTAGAGCAGATCCTCAGAACCTGCGTGCTTTCACCGAGCCTCCATTTCTCACAAATATCATCACACGCCTCAGTGCTCTTCTGTTTCTCTGCTTGGTGAAATAAAGGTGCGGTTTTGTGCTAAACAAGCCAACATGGGTTAGGGCTGTGACTTCAACAAAGAGAGAGAGAGAGAGAGAGAGAGAGAGAGACGGGAGGGAGGGGTGAGTGAGAAATTCAAGCACTGTTTAGTCCATTAGCATCTGTTATGTTGCTGTGCTGTAGGTGCTCAGAGAGGCTTTGCGTGGAAGCGTCCAACTAAGGCAAGTTCCGCACACATACACACGCTCAAGCACACATTCGTGCATGGAGAGCAGCTGTGTGTGATTTGGAGCTGTCCTTCAGCACCACAACACAATTGAACTCTCACATGGTGGGGTAGAGACAGACACAGAGAAAAAAGCTCGGAAACTTTCGCTCACTGTAGACTCCTGCGCGGCTCTGAGAAAAGAGCCTGTAAGTATGTTGATTTACTTTCAACTTAATTGATTTTAAATTAAATTAAATTATTCAGTGGAAGGAGAATTAAAGCGTTTTATTGTGCATTGAATGTTTCAGTGTTTTTTATATGTCGCATAATATAATGTTTGTATTTTTTATGAAGTTTTTGTTTTGTTTGAGGTGTGAGGGTTTTGTTTTTATAGAGGATATTTAATAGACTTGGTTAAAAGCTTTTTATTCCTACTGGGGTTGCCTCCTCATGTTTCATTGACTATTACTTCAAAGGAAGAATTTCTTGATGATTCAAACCTGTCGTGAGCTCTTTATCGGACTATAATGTCACTGTTTCAGTTCTATAGCTTGAATGTCTTTCTTACGTTCCCTAAAGGTCAAACATAGTGAAAGAGCAGGAGCTTTAAGTAGGTTAAACCACTGAATAATTCATGAACATTTTCACTGTTTTGGTCTAGTGTGAGCAAACCTTCCTCACGCAGTTTGAGTCCTGGGAATGGATGGTGAATTCACTGGACCCATCTCATTAAATAAGATTTCTCCAACATATCAGACTATATCCATCCTCTCTACCACTTTACGGCTTGCACAGCTATGCGCATGTTGATGCATCTCTCTGCTATTTAGTGTTTATGCATTTATAACGCTCACACTTGACAGACCTCAAACCGAGATCCTATACTTTGTCCCAATGCTCTAAACCACACATCTTTATATGTCCCTCTCTTTCTGTCTGACTTTTCTTCCCACCATCTCCATCGATATTACCGATCCACCCTGAGGCTGTAGGTGTTTGAGGGCTGAGGATGTTCCTTGTTGTTTATCTCTTCTCAGCAAGACTGCATGTGTAATGTTGTTTTTTGTGTTTCCAACAGAGTACAGTCGATTTGAAGCCAAAATCCATGATCTACGGGAGCAGATGATGAACAGTAGTATTAGTTCAGGCTCTGGCTCATTGCGGACTAGTCAGAAGAGGACCCTGTATGTCAGGTGAGCTTATCCTAATCACCACTAGTTACATTTGATCTTCCAAACATGCTTAGATCCTTAATCCTCAGAGATCAACACAGGAATGTGGCACTTCAGAATATGTAGTATATTCAGCACTTCATAGTGTATTCTATTATAGAGTTTATTGTTGTTATTATTTTAAATAGTTTAAATATATTAAATAATAAATTCTGTTTATATTATATAATTATATTATATATATAAAGCAATAGATGATCAGGATTGCTGTGTGAAACTGCTCCTGAAGTTTTGCTCTTATTTGGCTTTTGTTTGACTTTATTCTTTAGCTCTCAGGTTGCTGCTCGCTCTTATGTTTTAATAAGAACAGGTTTGACATTTTGAGTATTTGAATGCCCCTGGGCACTGGATTCTCTACACATGCATGCATGTTCACTGATTTAAAACCTAATGTGATTTTTCAGCTGTGTAGGTCACATTCAGCTCAACCCATAATATATGCATATTGTCCCTGCATATAATTATGTATGCGTTCTGAAAAATATCAGTCAAATTGGTCATCATAAGAGCAATTACATTATTTTAATTGACAGGAAATCTAATCTAAATTGAACTGAAAGACATAAAGCAGAACATTTAACATAGTAAGTGGATGTAATGAATGATTAATGGAAACAAACAGTGATGGAAAAAAATTTTCTTTAAAGTGAATGTTGCAGTGAGGCTGTTTGCTCAAGTTTGGTTTATTGCATACTTTTACATTTTAGGGTGTAGTTTGTGGCTGTTTCTGAAAGATTTATACTAACACAAGCTGTTGTGGCAATGTTAACATAGCTTTTGATTTTAGTTTTGATGGACACTTAAAATGATGCAAGGATGCAGGTAGAACTGCAGTCATCTTTGGCTTTATATATCCCGCGGCATGTTTGTGACACAGAGTCAAGGTTTACTAGGCCACTGGTGACATGTAGAGCCAGTGACGTTTATTGACTTTACATTTCCTTTTACCTTGTGCTAAGAAATTGTGTAATTAGGCCTTTTTCATGACTCAAGGAACATTTATCAGTGATATTTTCTAGTAAGTGCCTAGTCAATGCATTTAAAAATGTTTAGTTGTTCAACTGGCTGTCATAGCACAAATATAATTTTGACCTTTCTGAAAGAGACACCAGTTTTATGATCTGATATTACATTAAAACCTTATATCTACACAGATTGAGCTTTTAATCTTCGTTCTGCAGGCCCTTTACGATAATGACTTAATGTCTCCGCTTCATCTGTGCAAGGATACAAATGTAGCCTATTGCACCTCTAAGCAGATTAAAACTGCACAGAAATCATCTGCACCATTTGCTGAAGAGTTAAATAAAGGTTCTTTATGTGCTTGTGAGGGTTAAAGAAGGCTTTGGTATCTGTATGTTCATTATAGCCCCATAAGCTTCTCAGATGCCCTGGCTTCCTCCTGGAAGTGCTTCATTATTGATGAGGAAACAGAGATATGCTAGTCAAGAGTTTGGACAGCTAGTTACTTCAGCTCCAGTTCTCTTAAATGCACACGCACACATGCACAGAACAGCAGTGGCCTACTTAACGTCTCAGGAAATCTGTCTGTGGGCAAATGAGTTAGGAAGACTGGCTTTGTAAGATGAAAAAAAAATTACTTTGGCATAAGAGAATGGTTTCAATGTCTTTATAGTATTTTAATATTCATAGAATCCCATGTGTGCATAGTCTAGAGGCTTTTCTTGCTGTTGCATCTGATTTATTCAGCTTTTTTTAAAGAAAAGGTTTCATTCTCCCCCTGAAAATCATAATTTTGTTTGACATGCCCCATTTTTACTTTCCCTTTGACCTTTAAAATAAAGGCTGTTCCCTTTCAGTCGGTCACTCTCGACGTCACGTCGGTGACCGACGAATTGGGAATCTCGCTAGAGAGACCAATCTACTTTGAGTGTAAACAAAACGAGCCAATGCCCATTGGCATGCGATGATTGCATCCAGCTGCCGCTGATCGCAGCACGAGTATAAATAGGCAGCAGATGCAACGAATACTCAGCTTTTCGCTTCGGAGCCGAGCGGTGTTATCGTTCTGCTCCTGCCAAGCTTCGTGATTCTGAATGAGTCCGCTCTCAAAGGAACTTCTTGTGCGGGTGTTACAGCGCGACAGCGGGTTGGTCAACCTTCGTTGAGTGGGTGAAAACTACAGGCTGCACTACCCCCTGTAGTGTTGCGGCGGCCATCTCCCCAGTGTGCTTCAGCACATCTAAAAGAGCAATCCTAAAAGAGAAGACGCGTCTTTTTAAAGATGGCATTTCACCCGTGCGTTTCTGGATGCAGTCATACTTGGCGCCGGGTGATGGTCACGATCGCTGCCTCACGTGCCTGGTCATTAAGCACGCTGAAGTGGCGTTCGTGGAGTCATGTTCCAATTGCAAGAAGATGACCATCTCGGAGTTGTGGATCAGGCTCCACTACCTCAAAAGGGGTGGAGTTCCGGTGGCTCTGCCACGATCTAGTTCTCTTCCTGGCAGAAGTCAGTGGAGGACTACTTCTGGCAGTAGCTCGGGCGGTTTGAGGATCACAGTGGCGCCAAACCCTCCGAGGAACCAACCTCCCAGGGACCGCCACTCCTCTTGCACTTCGCAGCCAGCCGAGCTCCCGAAGGAACGTGCTGGGCCGTCTACAAAGAGCATACCAGCCGTATCCTTTAGGGCTCCTCCCGACGATCGGATGTTGATCGCTGCATCCGAGCCGCCGAGAGGGTAGGGCTCGAGTGGAAACCTCCACCGCGTCCCGAGCCCTCGAGGTTGGATGACTGGTTTCTCGGGGTGGCCCGCACTGGTTCTCAGTGCCCCACTCCGGTGCCATTCTTCCTGGAGGTGCATGAGGAGCTCACTAGGTCGTGGATGGCACCTTTTACTGCCAGAAGCCGGCCTAGTGGTTCCTCCTCCCTCACCGCCCTTGATGGTGGAGCAGCCAAGGGGTATACAGAGATCCCCCCGGTGGAGCGGTCGGTAGCGATGCAGTTGTGTCCTGGTACTGCTTCCACCTGACGGGGCAAACCGGCCCTTCCCTCCCGGGCCTGTAAGCACTCGTCTGGTCTGACCGGCGGTGCTTATGCGGCTTGTGGAGAGGCTGCTTCCACCCTGCACTCCACGTCAGGCGCCAGGCCCTCACTCGCTGAATCCTTGAGAACCGATAGAGGGCTGGGTTCCATACCCCGAGCCCTCGAGGTTGGATGACTGGTTTCTCGGGGTGGCCCGCACTGGTTCTCAGTGCCCCACTCCGGTGCCATTCTTCCTGGAGGTGCATGAGGAGCTCACTAGGTCGTGGATGGCACCTTTTACTGCCAGAATCCAGCCTAGTAGTTCCTCCTCCCTCACCACCCTCGAAGATGGAGCAGCCAAGGGGTATACGGAGATCCCCCCCATGGAGTGGTCGGTAGCGATGCAGTTGTGTCCTGGTACCTCTTCCCTCCCGGGCCTGTAAGCACTCGTCTGGTCTGACCGGCGGTGCTTATGCGGCTTGTGGAGAGGTTGCCTCCACCCTGCACGCCATGGCGTTACTGCAGGTCCACCAGGCACTGAAGGACCTGCACGAAGGTGCTCACGATCCGGAAGTTCTGAAAGAACTCCGAACCGCAACTGACCCCGCACTCCGAGCAACGAAGGTCACGGCGAGTTTCCACGCTTGTGGTCCTGGAGCTGCATCTCTGGCTGTGTCTGGCCGACATGAGGGACGCCGACAAAGTTCGGTTCCTTAATGCCCCTGTGTCCCAGACAGGCTTTTTCAGTGACGCAGTCGAGAGCGTCGCCCAGCAGTCCTCGGCTGCACAGAAGCAGACTGAGGCGATTCGACATACCCTGCCCCGGCGGGCATCTGCTGCCTCCACCGCTCCCGCGCCACAGCAGCCTCCAACTAAGCATCCGCCCCGCCCATCTCAGCCCCCGCCAAACCTGGCGGCAAGCGGAAGAGCAAGAGGCCCTGAGACAGGCAACCCAGAGATGGAGGGATTTGCTCTTCGGGAGATGGTGAACGCGCCACTCCCTCCCCCGGAGGAGGGCCGGGCGGAGAATCTTTTGTTTTGTTTTATCCCACCACTGACCTCTCGGTCGATGGTACCCAAACACTCAACAAAAGAGCAATTTCCTCTATTTCTGGGTCTCAAGAGGGCATGGAGAGCTGTGGATGGTCCAGAGCCGGATCACACTCATCCTCCTCTGTCACCAGCGAGCAGCAGCGGACGGTTCGAGAGTGTCATCAAAGGCCCAACTCACGCACCCTCTGCCCAACCTTGGAACCAGGTAAGTGTTACACCGCACACTTAGACTCCGCTTCGGTTGGTCCACGAGCTGCCCGAGCCGGGTCCCTGCGTTCCACCTCGCTGCCCCACTGCGGGTACATCGGTGGTTCTGCTGGTCCTGCTTGTATGGTATCTGGAAGCCTGGCTAGCGCTGTCCAGTCTGTCTTGCTGGCTCCTTCGGACCATCAGACTCGGCTACGCGATTCAGTTCACCCGGCATCCCCCCAAGTTCAGGGGCATCCACTTCACATCAGTGAAGGCGGCCGATGCTCCTCTCTTGCGTGCAGAGATCGCAGTCCTACTGGCGAAGGATGCGATAGAGCCGGTCCCTGCAGCCGATATGAAGACGGAGTTTTACAGCCCCTACTTCATTGTACCCAAGAAAGGCGGTGGGTTACGACCGATCTTGGACCTGCGTGTCTTGAACCGGGCCCTTCACAGGCTACAGTTCAAGATGTTAACGCAGAAACACATCTTAACTGGGCCCTTCACCGGTTACCGTTCAAGATGTTAACGCAGAAACACATCTTCGGGTGCATCCGTCCCCGAGATTGGTTTGCAGCGATCGACCTGAAGGACGCGTGCTTTCATGTCTCAATCCTTCCGTGCCACAGACCTTTTCTGTGGTTTGCGTTCAAGGGACGGGCATATCAGTACAAGGTCCTGCCCTTCGGGCTGTCCCTGTCCCCACGTGTCTTCACGAAAGTTGCGGAGGGGGCTCATGTTCCCCTGAGAGAGCAGGGTGTTCGCATCCTCAACTATCTCGACAACTGGCTCATACTAGCACAGTCTCGGGATCAGTTGTGCGAGCACAGGGATTTGGTCCCCAGGCACCTCAGCCTGTTGGGCCTTCAGGTCAATTGGGAAAAAAGCAAACTCTCCCTGATGCAGAGGATCTCTTTTCTCGGTATGGAGTTGGATTCGGTCGAACAGACAGCACGCCTCACAGGGGAACGTGCTCAGTCAGTGTTGAGCTGCTTGAATTCGTTTAAAGGCAGGACGGCGGTCTCACTGAAACAATTTCAGAGGCTCCTGGGGCATATGGCAGCTGCTGCGGCAGTTACGCTACTGGGGCTGCTTCACATGAGACCGCTTCAGCAGTGGCTCATGGCAGAGTCCCAAGGTGGGCGTGGCAGCGCAGCACTCACCGGGTCCAAGTCACACCGGCCTGCCGCCAAACGTTCACCCCATGGTCAGACCTCACGTTTCTTCGGGCAGGAGTGCCCCTAGAACAGGTCCCGAGGCATGCTGTGGTACACACGAATGCCTCCACCACCGGCTGGGGGGCCACGTACAACGGGCAAGCAGTCTCAGGGGACGGGTCCACAACTGCACTGGCACATCAGCTGCCTAGAGTTGCTACCAGTACGCCTTGCCTTGAACTGTCTCAGAGGGCGCTTACTAGGCAAGCACGTGCTGGTCCGCACGGACAACACTGCGTCCGTTGCGTACATCAACCGACAAGGTGGTCTGTGCTCCCGTCGTATGTCGCAACTCGCCCGACACCACCTCCTCTGCAGTCAGAAGCATCTGAGGTCGCTTCGTGCCGTTCACATTCCGGGCAGCCGACGAGCTGTCTCGAGCTGCGCTCCCCGGAGAATGGAGACTCCATCCCCGCAACTCGCCCGACACCACCTCCTCTGCAGTCAGAAGCATCTGAGGTCGCTTCGTGCCGTTCACATTCCGGGCCTGAATAACAGTGCAGCCGACGAGCTGTCACAAGCTGCGCTCCCCGGAGAATGGAGACTCCATCCCCGGACGGTCCAGCTGATTTGGAGACATTTCGGAGTCGCTCAGGTAGACCTGTTTGCCTCTCCAGAGACCTCTCACTGCCAGCTGTTCTACTCCTTGACCGAGGGAACACTCTGCATGGACGCGCTGGCCTCGGGTCCTATGCAAATATGCGTTTCCCCCAGTGAGCCTTCTTGCACAGACACTGTGCAAAGTCAGGGAGGGCGAGGAGCCAGCCCCTCCCTGGCAGATTCCTCTGAGGAAATATCTTCTGACTCAGAGACGGGGCACCCTGTGGCACCTGCATCCAGACCTCTGGAAACTTCATGTCTGGTCCCTGGTCGGGACTCGGAGGTTCTAGGTGACCTACCCCAAGAGGTAGTTGACACCATCACTTCGGCGAGAGCACAGTCTACGAGACACGCTTACGCCTTGAAGTGGAACCTGTTCGTCGAGTGGTGTTCCTCTCATCGAGAGGACCCTCGATGATGTCCGATCAGAGTCCTGCGCACCTTCTTGCAGTAAGGGTTGGAGCGAAGGCTGTCTCCCTCCACTTTTAAAGTTTACGTCGCTGCTATTTCAGCTAACCACAACCCCATAGAGGGGAGAACGGTGGGGAAGCACGACCTGGTCATCAGGTTCCTCAGGGGGGCGAGAAGGCTGGACCCTCCTCGACCTCCCTCCATACCTTCTTGGGACCTGTGTCTGGTGCTAGAAGCACTACAGCGGGTCCCATTTGAGCCTTTGCAATCAATTGTGCTGAAGTTTCTTTCAATGAAGAATGCTTCTGATTGCATTGGCCTCCATCAAGAGGGTAGGGGACCTGCAAGCATTTTCGGTTGACGATTCGTGCCTAGAGTTCGGGCCTGCTGACTCCCAGGTAATCCTGAGACCCTGGCCCGGCTACATGCCCAAGGTTCCCACTACTCCCTTCAGGGATCAGGTGGTGAGCCTGCAAGCGCTGCCCCCGGAGGAGGCAGACCCAGCCCTAGCTTTGCCTTGTCCCGTCCAAGCCTTGCGATGCTACGTAGACCGGACGCAAAGCTTTAGGATCTCAGACCAGCTCTTTGTCTGTCACGGAGGCCGGCAGAAGGGGAATGCCGTCTCTAAGCAGAGGATGGCCCACTGG
>NW_015542377.1:762891-763677 GCF_001515605.1 Sinocyclocheilus anshuiensis
GTTCGCTAGATTCTATAGCCTTCGTGTGGAGCCGGTATCCTCCTGTGTTCTCACCTCAAACGGGTAGAGGCACTGAGAGGCCCCGGTTTAGTGTCGGCTTGCTAGAACTGCTCCAGAGTGTCCGTACTGTAGACCCTGTCGAGCTCCTCCATCTCCTTGGCAGCCAGACGTGGCGGAACGTCCGGCGCCAGGCCCTCACTCAATGAATCCATGAGAACCGCTAGAGGGCTGGGTTCCATATGTAGAGACCTAAGTGGATCCCATATGTGTAAAGTCCATGGTATAGCCTCAGAGCCCATGTTCCCCGGCAGACTTCTGCCATTTCCAATCATTTCAAATCTTCCATATGCACCTAAACAGTTGTCCATATGTGTAAGTGCTTCCGAAACCTCCTTCGGGAAGGATGGGGCTTCCGCAGTGTTCCTGTTCCGAGTGGAACGGGTACGTTTATCCAGTGTTATCCAATCTCACTGAGTGGGTAGTGCTACGACAACAGTGACTGGCCTTCTTTCACCAACGTGACGTCGAGAGTGACCGACTGAAAGGGAACGTCTTGGTTATGTATTGTAACCCTCGTTCCCTGAAGGAGGGAAAGGAGACGTCACGTCCCGTTGCCACGGCTGCTGTACCACCGCTGAACGGCCGGGTCACCGGCTCGGCTCCTCAGCGAAAACCTGAATATGCGCTGCATCTGCTGCCTACTTATACTCACGCTGTGATCAGCAGCAGCTGGATGCAATAATCGCATGCCAATGTGCATTGGCTCGTTTAGTTTACACTCGAAGT
>NW_015542377.1:763719-763912 GCF_001515605.1 Sinocyclocheilus anshuiensis
TGGGTGGGACTATCAGGTTGTCCTACCAGTGGCCAGTGGAAGAGTATTTGAGACACAAAAACATATTTGAAAATATTTGAGCAGTTTTTATTTGGTGATGCTTGATGCTAAGAAATTACAGAAATCACTTTTCAATCAATGTTTTTGACTAAAATTTCAGTAGGATATTTTTAAGAGTAACATTATCCAGACT
>NW_015542377.1:764304-769912 GCF_001515605.1 Sinocyclocheilus anshuiensis
CACTGGATAGTGGATGCCATCACCCTGGCTTATCAGGCACAGGGTGTGCCCTGCCCATTCAGGTTGCGAGCTCACTCGACTAGAAGTGTTGCATCCTCCTGGGCGCTGGCTCATGGCGCCTCTCTGGCAGATATTTGTAGAGCTGCGGGCTGTGCGACCCCCAACACGTTCGCTAGATTCTATAGCCTTCGTGTGGAGCCGGTATCCTCCTGTGTTCTCACCTCAAACGGGTAGAGGCACTGAGAGGCCCCGGTTTAGTGTCGGCTTGCTAGAACTGCTCCAGAGTGTCCGTACTGTAGACCCTGTCGAGCTCCTCCATCTCCTTGGCAGCCAGACGTGGCGGAACGTCCGGCGCCAGGCCCTCACTCAATGAATCCATGAGAACCGCTAGAGGGCTGGGTTCCATATGTAGAGACCTAAGTGGATCCCATATGTGTAAAGTCCATGGTATAGCCTCAGAGCCCATGTTCCCCGGCAGACTTCTGCCATTTCCAATCATTTCAAATCTTCCATATGCACCTAAACAGTTGTCCATATGTGTAAGTGCTTCCGAAACCTCCTTCGGGAAGGATGGGGCTTCCGCAGTGTTCCTGTTCCGAGTGGAACGGGTACGTTTATCCAGTGTTATCCAATCTCACTGAGTGGGTAGTGCTACGACAACAGTGACTGGCCTTCTTGTTGCGAACCCCGGCCTACACCAAAAGGGGGCGCAGGTGGCTCGCACAAGACACTGGAAGGGGCAGCATCCATGGCGCTTTGGTAGGGATTCCCAATTCGTCGTCACCAACGTGACGTCGAGAGTGACCGACTGAAAGGGAACGTCTTGGTTATGTATTGTAACCCTCGTTCCCTGAAGGAGGGAAAGGAGACGTCACGTCCCGTTGCCACGGCTGCTGTACCACCGCTGAACGGCCGGGTCACCGGCTCGGCTCCTCAGCGAAAACCTGAGTATGTGTCGCATCTGTTGCCTATTTATACTCGCACTGCGATCAGCGGCAGCTGGATGCAATCATCGCATGCCAATGTGCATTGGCTCGTTTAGTTTACACTAGAAGTAAATTGGTCTCTCTAGCGAGATTCCCAATTCGTCGGTCACCGACGAATAGCTTATATAAAATAAACCTGAAAAGTGTAAACTCTTTGGTGAAATTAAAAGATGCTTTTTGTTTGAACATCTAGACCCGTTAAACATAGCAGCATTAGCATGAGTTTTGGGTGGGACTATCAGTTTGTCCTACCAGTGGAAGATGGGGGAGTATTTGAGACACAAAAACATATTTGAAAATATTTGAGCAGTTTTTATTTGGTGATGCTAGTGGCACAGAAATTACAGAAATCACTTTTCAATCAATGTTTTTGACTAAAATTTCAGTAGGATATTTTTAAGAGTAACATTATACAGACTTTTGTGGGACTTTTATATATAATCATTATGTATTAGTAATAGTTTATATATTTTTATTTGTGCTGTCAATCAATTAAAAAAAATTAAGTAATTCACATTTTTTCTGAAATTAGTAGTGATAAATCACGGTTAATCACAGTTAACATTAAAGTTTTTAAATATACTTTTATATTGTAGTAATTTCACATTCCATCTTCAAATTAATGTAGTAACAAAATAAAGACAGTATAATTTTAATACTTGTTTAATTACATCTTTTTTATTACTGAAGGTGAGTATCACTGATACCATAAATACTGATGTATTTATGAAATTGTTTTTTTCCTAATATTTAATGATTGACAATAGCCATTCAACATTGCAGTAACTGAGAGCTATTCATTTTAACATTTATTAGACTTTAAAAAATAACTTGGTATTGAAGTGAATTTAAAACAATCTTCACATAAACAGATACAAACATATTAAGCTCACTGTGCCCTTCAGCAAGTAGGAAACATACAGAAAGTGAATAAAGTTATTAAACACTAAATTCTAAATTAAATATAGATGAATCCTTAAAGCTACAAAAGTTAATGATTTCCTCTTTTTTTGCTTTTGTTCTTTGATTAACAGACATCACAGCAGCTGGGTTATTAGGTTATTTTGGCTGCTTTTGCACTCATATTTTGTCAAAACTCTTTACTTTTTCTGACCCACTTCAGCTCTTAAAGTCTACTAATGAGCTGACGAGTTGAATCGGGTGTGTTAGATGAGGGAGACAGTGCTGGGCTGCTTGAAAACCACTTCATTTCAGAGACGTTCTTAAATCTGACTCGTATATAACAAATACTTACTGCATGCACAGATTTAAGGCAGCTTTAATCGCCTTTTTGGTAACTTCATGACTTAACTGACGACATAACTATGACATTGCATGCTTGTAGATTCTCTTGCACTTTAATATTAAATGATACAGGCTACAGCGTGCAGCGCCGGATTTGTGCGAGCAATTGAAGAGCACGTGCTAGGAGCACAGTATAATGGCTGACAGGACAGGAAAATTCCTTTTTACTGACATATATGGCCTGACTAGACTTGTGCCGGTATTCGGTGATGCGATATATCATGGTAATGAATATGCACGATATTGTTATCGTGCATGATACCGGCATATCCCTAGGCCTGACAACATCTCATCTGTTGTTCTACTGAAGCTCCCTCATCACCTGTACCTTTTATTTCACACTCGTTTGACTAGCGCCTGGCGCTGAGCTGAAGATGGAGTGCGTGTCTGAAAAGTCTCTTTGATGTGGTCGTAAGACGTTCTGCATCTAAATAAATGCAATTCTTGTCAAGAAAAAAAGACCGAACCAGCAGTTGTGAATGGGGTGGCCAACCCTAGCTCCATCCCTGTCTCAATTGCTTTAAATATTTTTTATGCGTTAAACTGAAAAAATGTATCACATGCGTTAACGCGTTAATTTTGACAGCACTAATTTTTATATTTTTAATTTATTATTATTGTTATTATTATTATTTACTTTATCAACAAAGGAGTTCATTAACATTCATTGGCTTTTTGCTGTCTTATTTTTTCTTCTCTGAAAAACAATTCTTATTACATTCTCACTTCTCTAGGGCCCTGTTTGATTATGACATAACGAAAGACTCCGGCCTGCCCAGTCAGGGGCTGAACTTCCGCTTCGGCGACATCCTACATGTCCTGAATGCTTCGGATGAGGAGTGGTGGCAAGCGCGGCATATGACTCCAGATGGCGAGATGGAGGAGATGGGCGTCATTCCCAGCAAGAAGAGGTAGGTTGTGCCCCCATGCGTTCCAGAGCTCACTCTACTGTAGAAATATAGCACTGTTAACCCTCTTTACAATGATTAACACAATTGTGCATTTAAAGCCACATTACCCACGACTCGACTAGTCTTTCCACTAATGGTTCTTTCACAATGTCTTCTGTTTCAGTTCACTGCCTTTCTTCATTTTGGTTTAAATGCTATGCGTTATGCATTGTAATTTGTAACGATGTGCAATGAGCACATGTATACTGTACCAGCACAATGGCATCCAAGAATGATCATATTTGAGACTATATATGCTTACATAAGTGAAAGTTGAAGTAAAAGTCACTCTGCTCTCTGTGTGATGAGGGTTTTAACTTGACTCAGCAGCTGGAGATTTGAAAATGGTTTGATGTGGGCGTTTCTTCAATCAAGAGCACTTTTATGTCCCAGGGGTTTTAATTTTTTATTAAAACTAATAATTACATTTTTTTTTTTTTTAGTTTTTTTTGTTATCCTACGATCCTGTTAAAACTGCTTTGAGACTTTCTATGCCCCCAATAATATTGTATCAAAATTGTTTTACTTGGTTACTAAAGTGACAGAATGCTTGAGATGAAATATGAGATGTAATAAGTGAAGAAAATCATGCTGAGTTACAAAAAACGTGCGATAAAATTATTTAATTGTATTTAGGATACAAAAGATGCTAGCTATGAAATTATCTTTAGCAAGACAAACAATTCTGCTCTATTTTTGACAAGGTCATGGGTTTACTGTTACCCATGTCTAATTAGAGCCTTATATTTCTGTACTGATGCGTGATGCTGTGAGAGTTTCTCTCTCATTCTCTCCACCCGAATGTATACTGATTGAAGTTGATAATTGACTTCTCACCTCATTTTAAAAATTTTCCTCTCTCGCCTCCCCGCTGATGACAGCCAGCAATGCTCTGTATTTTTAGAAACAAGTTGGGATTTCTCTTTGTGAAAGTTTCTTATCTGCGTCGTTATATTTGGATTTTAAAGGTTAGATGTCATCTAGATTTTTTTAACCAAGTGTCTCATGTAAACTCTCCCTAAGAAGTACGCCAGAGCAGCATCTGGTGGATGTTACCCTAAACCAGCCTAATTATACAGGACTTCCTTTAGTAATCCTTTACTCATGGTACATGGTACATTTTAGTTTAAACACATATACATAATAAACTCAGGACACTTGTTGTGTATTAACAGTGAAAACAGTCGTCCTACAGTGTTTGTCTCCTTCCTCTTCAGGGTGGAGAGAAAAGAAAGAGCCAGGTTAAAGACGGTTAAATTCAACTCCAAGTCTCAAGACAAAGGGGTAAGTGTTTGCTGCTCAAATTTTTACCATGTCCGGCATGACACAAACATGCTTTTAATGCCTTTATAAAGCAGCAGTTTATACACTAATACATTATGAATGGGTCTTTTGTGTAAAAATGTAATTAAGTTTACTCGCAGTGATGCCAACATAATCTTAATTCGACAGAAACCAGAAACCATTATGAACACGCCTTGTAGCCTATTTCTAAAACGTTATTTTATGCTAACTTGAGATGAAAAGTGATAAGATGTTCAGCTTTAGAAACATTTTGTTGCCCCTCTTGTGTGACTTTTCAAAAGTCAAATCTGTTCTCACATAGGACGACTAACAGCTGGCAAGTGTAAACTCTAACAAAGTAGTGAAGTATAAAAGTGATGAATCATTCTTCATAAATGAGATGCTTGTTTGAAAGTTTCTATTTGTGAAATGAATTAAAATCTCTTTTTACTGAATGTAGTGTACTAATCCTGTATGTTTGTTCACAATTCTCTCCTGTGAGAGGATTCTTAACCGCATGTGACTATTAGGGCTGGGCAATATGGCAAAAAAAAAAAAAAAAGTGTATTTTACATTCTATTCATATAAATGTTTACACAGAAATATTAAGCAGTACAACTGTTTTCAACACTAATAATAACAAAAAATGTTACTTGAGCACCAAAACAGCATATTGGACATTCAAGATATATCACAGTATTTATATACTTGCTCTGACTTAATAAAAAAAAAATATATATATAAATTCAAAACAACCATATTTTCAACCGAACTGCCATTGTAGATTCAACATGTTTAATGTAAGAAGTAAAATGCAGTAAAAAAAGGGAATGTTTTTCACATTGTTTCACTTCGTTTATTTATACTGTACCATTAATATAAAATAATAACACTAATGTAATATTTTGACTAACAGATTTGAATAATTATATGAAATATCCCTCTCTGTGAATGGGCTTCAGTGAATGATACAAATATCATTAAATCAGTTATGAATAGAGTCACTGAAATGACTGTTTGACCAAGTTTACCAATTTACTCCAACACAGTTTTTTCTAATGAAGTTATCAATATATATATATA
>NW_015542377.1:770168-780405 GCF_001515605.1 Sinocyclocheilus anshuiensis
AACTGTAACGGATAAAAATAAAAAAGCTACTTAACTCATTGCAATATTCACAATGCTGATTAATTTTTTCACCACAGAATATATTGTCGTAATTCAATATATATTACCCAGCCCTAGTGATTATAACTCTTTAGTCTTTGCAGCAGTATTGTGTTTAGTACCAGAACAACTCATCATCCACTCTTCACTGTCTCAGCATTTTCAACTGCATTCATTAATGCAACATGTGTGCATGAATATTTCAGAGAACAAAAAGATGTATACGCTTGCCATTGATGTCAAACTGCTCTTCACTTTCTCTTCCTGCACATTACTCAGCTGTCCATCTGTTTATGTCCTTTATGTGTGTTGTAACTTTGTTCTCGTCCAAACCCTTTCACTAACTTTAATCAACTAACTTAATTTTGGGGGCTGGTCTGCATGTCCTTGAATTTGTCCAAATTATGCTAGCAACCCACTGTGCTATCCTTGGTGGTGGTAACTACCCTTTAAATGTATCTGATATTCAAGTAATCTCTCAGAAACTCTACTGTGTCTGTTGCCATTTCCAAACCAAGATCTGGTTTCATATCTATTCATAAATTCTAGCATTATTGATTTTTGTCATTCCAGCATCATTTTATTGGATGGTGGTGGCTACAGAGTCAGTAACATGGGCATCTGTTAAGTTGGGCATTTGTTCATACTTCAACTAGACACCCAACACCATTCCATCTGTTCTTCCTTTTTTGTTCTCCATCCCTCCCTCTCCTCCTTCCCAGCAGTCACTCAATGACAAGCGTAAAAAGAACCTCTTTTCGCGAAAATTCCCTTTCTACAAGAACAAGGACCCCAGCGAACAGGAAACAAGCGATGTGGAGCGTAAGTACATTAGCCGTGTGCAGGGCAGGGTAGCGTCACACGCGGCTACACCAACACCGCTGAACAAAACTCCTGCTTCTGTAACAACCCTAAACATGACGGCTAATTTGGTTGATCTCTTCTACTGTATGTCATTGTGAGATAATTTAGGGGACCGTATGTCCATCGAAAACCACTGAAGTCTCCATATCTGGGTTTGTTGTGAGGCAGGAGCAGTGTTCATCGGTAAGACGTGATATATTGTTCCAGTAATCATTGTTATTTTTGTGGTTTTCTCTTGTTCCGTGCTCTCTGCCGACTGCTCCACAGGACCTGAGTGACGACAAAGGCTTGAGTAAGTCCACAAAGGCCACAGCAGACCTACAGAACCCCACCGGCCCCACCAAACAAACTCCCTTTATTCCCCATAAATCTCTCTTACACGTTTAGCAGTGATGTTCGGTTAGAATTGTGTTGTCTGCAGCCTGTGTTATATCTAGATGGCTGTAAAACACAAGCTTTGCAGATCCAGCGCTATGTTCAGGTCCTTTGTTGTCCACTATGCCCTTAACGTGTTAATTCTGCTCCTCTTAACATTATTATGATGTTCACTGATACTAGTACTAATTTATCGAAACAAAGAACACAATTACCACATAGCAAACATAGTTTACCATACAGCAAATAAATCAAATGAAAGTAACATCTGTAAAATAGTGAATGCACACTTACTCTAAGATTCTGAATGGAGTTGAAAACTGAACGAGCGTCCCCTTACTGTGAGAGATGCAGGTGAAGGCAAGAGTGGTGTATTCAGTCCTAAAAGAATTTTATAAACAAGACATGTTAAGCTTTCTATAGATATATCTCCCATGTGTGTGTGTAAAATATTCGATGAGTTTCAGTTCATTTTAGTGACGCGTTTCAAACAGATATGCGCGGAGAATGAGACGGCTAAAAGCACACCCTGTTTATTTTCTTTATTTTGCAAAAGCACAATGTTTTGTTGATATTGTGAGTGTACACAAATAAAAGTAGACCCTTTACAGATTTAAATGCTGTATTACTCTTATATGTACGGTCAAGTATGAAGGAGCATTTTAGTTCTTTTCGCTGTTATCATTCAAATCTGCAAAAATTTCCGCCGGCGGAACTGTCGACCCCAGGAGGTTAAAGGGGTATAGGTCACCCAAAAATGAATTTTCTGTCATAATTTTCTAATTTATAAATTGGCATAATTTATGTGTTGTTTTATACCAGGATGGAAACATGTTTAACCATGACAATAACACAATTAAATTTATGGTGGCAGTTTCTAGAGTATTGCTTAAAGTAATGGTTCACCCAAAAATTTAAAAAGTACTCGCGTCTTTCCAAACCTGTATGCATTTCTTTCTTCTGAAGAACATAAGATATTTTGAAGGATGTTGGTAACCATGCAGTTTCATGTCCCATTGACTTCCATTGCATGGACAAAAAATACAATGGAAATTGATGCGAACTGAACTGGTTTGGTTACCAACATTCTTCAAAATATCTTCTTTCATGTTCCACACAAGAAAGAAATTCATACACGTTTGGAACGATGTGAGGGAGATTTTCATTTTTGGGTTTACTATCCCTTTAACAACATTTGCCTTATAAATGCATTGATTAAATAGTGGAGCTTATTATGGCTAATACTTCGGTGTAGGGTTTCCTAAATGGGGGTTTGTGAGTTGATGAAAAGATAATAAGTAATTAAATTGAATAGAACATTAAAATAAACAAATGGTGCAGCACAATTAACTGACATAAAACTAAAATAGTGATATATTATATTCAGATTCTCATAAGATTTTTCCAACATTTTTGTTCCAAAATGAACAAAACCAGTATTCTGCCAAAAAATAAAAACTTGAGGATTTCATATGTTAAAAGCTCAAGGGTTTGAATATTTGAAAGTAAAGAATTTAAGAAATAAATATTTGTATTGTAAATAAATAATGTATAATTGAAACTGAAAATTAAAACAACCAAAATAAAACACTTACTAGAAATAAATAGATTTGATATTTTTATCTGTTTCCTTGGATGTCGTGACCATAAACCAACACCAGAGAAGCGTGAACATGCAAATTAAATTAAAATCTCAAGGGATACTTCAAGTAAATATTTTACTTCTAAGGGGTTCAGCTGACAAAAAAAGTGTGGGAACCCCAGGTTTAGGTCTTTGAACAAATGCCTAACCCGAAGAATTGAACATTGGTGTGTAACTCGCATCTTTTGCTTTACTTATTCTCCCCACTAAGCAATTGAACATTATTTTTTGCCTAGTGAATCTAAAAAAAATCCTAGTGCTTGGGGTGTGGGCTCTTTTAACTTGCCAGTATGCAACCACCTAGCAACTGCGCAGCAATGCCTTGGAAACCATGCACAAGACCTTAGCATTGGAGCAGCGAGTTTTGCACCATTCTGTTTTCTTCAGAATATGTAAAAATGTAGTTACTGCTGTGATTTTGCTTCGGGAGATGAGTTTGAGATGTGCTTTTGGGGACAAATCAAGTTCAAATAATGCTAAATTTAACTCTCATGTTCTGTTTGATGTGGGCACTGAGATGAGATACATGTCTACATTGTGATACAGTCTTCAATCATTTCTACGTACTTGGTCAAATCAAAAATGCTAAAACAATATGAAGGGAAATCAGAAGATAATTTTTAAAATAACTTTTAAAACGTTTTGGGTCCGTAATATTTGAAAGGATTATCATATGCTCACCAATACTGTATTTATTTGGTCAAAAATACAGTAAAAACAACAATATGTTGTGATATATTTTCACAACTTAAAATACTTATTTTCTATTTTAATATATTTTAACATGTAATTTATTCCTTTGATGGCAAAGCTGAATTTCAGCAAGCATTACTCCAGTCTTCAGTGTCACATGATCTTTCATAAAATATTTTTATTTGTTGATTATGTGCTAATGAAAGATTTCTTATTATTATCAACGTTGAAAATTAGGGTTGGGCCGATAGACGATGCCATCGTCCATCGCCGATGGCTGCTAGACATCACGATGTTGCGCCGGCATCTGCAAGAATCTGCAAATCAGTCGCCATCGTACACCGGACGCAACAGTTGTCGTGTCGCGCCACATCAGCTAAAGTCTGTCTACACTGGACATTTGAAATTTGTGTCAGCACGTCATAAATAAAACGTGGCAGCAGTTTACTGTCAGAGATTTGTCGTGTCACGCTGCACCGCGCCGCATCAAGAGTAGACAGCATCACTGATTATAATGAGTTCTATTGACTGATTTATATATAATCTCTATTATAGATCAGTGGTTCTATAGTATTTTGTCACGCTGCGCTGCTCGCATCCGGTGTAGACACGGTGTTAGGAATCGTTAGTTGTTTTCCCTTATAAGGATTCACGCTTCGGGCACACACATCGGGCCCCCGCCGATGTCATCGTCCATCACGATGTTTCACTGTAGACATCGTCCAATGCCAAATTTGTAGACATCGCCCAACCCTATTGAAAATAGTTGAACTGCTTAATATTTTTGTGGAAACTGAAATACAGTTTTTCAGAATTTGTTCTTTATTTTTTGATGAATAGAAAGTTCAAATGAAAATCATTTATTTGAGATCGAAATATTTCCAACATCAGTGTCTTTACTGTTAGTTTTGATCAATTTACAGGGGTCATGAACTGAGAAATCAAATATCCTTCTAACTTTTGACATATAAGGGGTCATTGTGCTATAAAAACATTCTGTAAGTTTCAGAACTCTCTCCTTAGTCTAAAAACTGCTTATATTGAAGCCAATCTGCCAAAACGACAGCTTGTGGAATTGTGCCACTTTATGACGTAATCGTGTGGCTGAACACCACCTCCGCAGAAGATGATCAACGCCTGCTTCTACATCACTGCCTATTTAGCTCCGCCCACTGATTCACCCATATAGTGTAAATAACGAGAGAGGCAAAGGCAGGTCCAGACAGAAACCAAACGATAAACTTTATTTGATGAACTTTATTTTTAATGAATTTCCAGACCGCATCATTAAGAACTTGGTCCTTTGTTCACTTCATTTTCACTTCATATTAGTTTACAAACAAGGCACAATTTGACGCAGGATTTTCAGAAAGATTGAAACTAAAAGACGATGCTGTGACGACAATATTGGATCTGACAGTAATGTTGCACCACACAAGTGTGAGTAACTGTTTTTATGATGTGGTCACTATTGCTTTGTCTGTTATTACTGATCGTTTGATATACTGAGTATTTATGTGGTTTTTTTCACAGCAGCGTTCCTCTATGAAGGCTGTAGGCTGTCAAACATACACAGCTGTTAGCCAATCATAGCAGTGGGTGTTTACTTCTGAGTCTACAATCCACCACACCTATTCAAACAGAGCGTTCCGATGAGGAGGGTCAAAACAAGACAGAAAATAGCCTATTACTACTAAATTATGATTTTTTTTTTTATGTCAAAGTCTTGATAACATTAAGTGGACCTCAGAGAACAATACAAAATAAAAAACAAAGGCAGTTCATGACCCCTTTAATGTATTCTTGCTAAATAAATGTATTCCTTTCTTTAAAAATAAAATAAATTAAAATAACCCCAAACTTTTGAATGGTAGAGTGGAAACAACAGAACATGAGGGGTTAAGATCAGCATGGCTGATAGGAAAAGGTTATTTACAATCTTCCATAATGCCTAAATGTTTAGTATATGTGTCTTCTCTTAGGCTTCTACATTGAGACACTTTTAGGTGGTGAAGTGGAGCCCCTCTGTCCATCAATGTTCACTGCACCATGACTGTGTTAAGACCCCCCGACAGTTTTTCTTACATTCAGAGGCAATTAGATGATGAGATGTTTTTCTTTGACTGCTATAACTGTGTCCAATTCCGAGTATTGGACACCATACTTGACTACATGTCACGTCACTTTCACTTCACATGTTTCATACTTGTTTTATAGAAGCAAATTTATGATAAATTGAACAAAATGAGATGAGCTTCAAAGCCTCAAATGTCCTGCACAAGTTCTTAACACTGCCATCTGCTGGTGACTGATCTTAGTGTTGTGTCTGACATATTCCTGCAAAGCTGGTTTTTGTGTCTGTAGTGTTTATTTTCCTTCTTTATGGTTTCAGAGCATGTAACTTCTAATGCCAGCGATAGTGAAAGTAGTTACCGTAAGTTTGCGTTCCCCTTTATTTCCTTTCATCGTTGTTATTGAATTCATCTCTTTAAATTTCATGAGTTTGAGTGTTTATTTCCCTTTGTTCCCTCAGCTTTCCTTTGTGTTATATGCACACACATACTTGAAAGATGTTTACTATTCAAGACCAGCATCAGAGTCAAGATTTTACAAAAAAACAATTTAATGTAATATTTCAAATAAAATAGATATTTAGATCTTTTTAAAAATGCAGTAGCAAAAGCCAAGATAATTACAACACACTATTGATTTAGCCGACAGAAGCTTCTTTTTCTGTACTATGCTTTATAGTTCATAAGCTAGCTATATGATTTGCCCTACATGGCAGTTTCAGGTGATAAAACAGGTGCTGGTTATCTGTGCACCTTGCGTAGTGATCATGCTGGGGACATAGCATATTATGGCCTGGAATATTACCTTCAAATAAGATGTCACAGTCATTTGAACAACCTGTGGCTTTCAGTAGTTTTATAACTCGCCTGCCATTCACATCGAGTGGTCTGAAAAACCTCTTGAACTTTGTTAATGCTACATGGCTCTCAAATCTCATCTGAACAGAGTGTGAAAATTAGAGACTACTGTTCAAAACAAGAGCAAAAGAAATGCTCAACATCAGATTTCAGTTACATTTCAATCTCACAAGTCTCTCGCAGTCTTTTAACCTGTTTAATCATGTATACACTGTTGTTCAAAGGTTTGGGTTTGGTAAGATTTTTAAATACATTTTTATTTATTTATTTTGTAAATATTATGCTTGATGCTTTTCAAAGCTCATCAAAGCATAAATACAGTAAAACCTGTAATATTGTGTAATAAATTCTTTATATTTAAAAACATTTTCAAATGTATGGCAAAGCGGAATTTTCAGCATCACATGATTGTTCAGAAATCATTCTATGCTAATTTGGTACTCAAACCTTCATTTTTATCAATGTTGCAAACCGTTTGAAAACTGGGATGCAGTGTTTTTTTCAGGATTCTTTACTGCTACATTTAATTAATGTGTGCTTGCTGAATAAAAGTATTAATTTCTTTAGAAAAAAAATCTTACTCACCCCATACATTTGAACAGTAGCGTACATCATGAATAATTAGTTAATTAATGTCCTTTAGCTGTTAGATCACATGCTAAAATCCTCTCAGAGAAGTTGCTGTATGAGAGTATCTAAGACATATTCAAGATGAAAAAAATAGTTCCACTTTTGAAAACATGTCTCTGAATTCTAGTAGATGCTTCTCAAAATCCTCTGATTCAGAGTTCATGCGAGTTCAAACTGTTTGTAACTCTGAGGAGTGTTTTACTAACTTTAGTTCAGTCTATACATGCATGTTGGGTTAATTAAATTTAACTACACAGTACATGAAGATTTTTTAACTCAGTATTTCTGTCTCTACTAGGTGGACAGGAAGAGTATGTCCTCTCGTATGAGACAATCACGCAACAGGAAGGTGAGTGTCTTTCATTATGGCTTTCTTTTATTGTGGTACATTGGTTAATATCACTTCATTTAACTGTCAGTGTGTAATTCTGCTTGACTGATTGATCGTAAGGACCCATTGTAAGGTTATTATTGTGGTTTACAGTGAGTTATGCTCGTCCAGTGATTGTCCTTGGACCCATGAAAGACCGGATCAATGATGATCTAATCTCTGAGTTTCCGGACAAGTTTGGATCATGTGTTCCCCGTGAGTACATAATCACGGTTTTATCGTTTCTTCTGCAGTATTTCATATCATCTGCATTGTTTTAATGGCCATTACTGTACTTTGACCAGACACGACTAGACCAAAGCGAGACTACGAGGTTGATGGCAGAGACTACCATTTTGTTATTTCACGGGAACAAATGGAAAAAGACATTCAGGATCACAAGTTCATCGAGGCCGGCCAATATAACAGCCACCTCTACGGGACAAGCGTGCAGTCAGTGCGAGAGGTTGCAGAAAAGGTGAACGAGTTCCACTTGTTAAGAAGTAATAAAGGAACTTATAGCAGTAATAAAAAATTTAAATAAATAATAAAAAAAAAAAAAAAAATTTTTTTTTTTTTTTGTGAGAGCGACATGCTGACCTTCAGATTTGCATTGCGCAGCATTTTTCTCAATTTTCACAAGACGATCTGTTTTTCATTGTTCTTTAAGGGCAAGCACTGCATCCTGGATGTCTCAGGCAATGCCATCAAACGACTCCAGTTAGCACAGCTCTACACCATTGCGGTGTTTGTGAAACCCAAATCAGTGGAGAATATTTTGTATGTTATTTTTACTGTTGTATCAAAGGCTCATCAAACACAATAAATGCTAAAGCTTGATTATTTTTGACTGATTGGCACTAGTAATGTGTCCTCTGTGTCCTTCACAGAGAGATGAATAAGAGATTGATGGAGGAGCAAGGCAGGAAGACTTATGACAGAGCCATGAAACTGGAGCAGGAATTCCTAGAGCACTTCACCGGTGAGAACAATAGAGTAAACTTACCCACATCCCAGTCAGCTGTAACCTTGTAGACCTGTCCTGCAACGAAGCCATGCCCTGCATTTAAAGTATTTTGACACACGCATCCAATTTTTCATTCCATTCCAATATTCATTTATAGGAATGGATCACTAAATTAAAATTCTGTTATCATCTGCTCAGCCTTATGTCATTCCAAACCTGTACAACATTCTTCTGTGTAACATAAAGAATATATTTTAAAAAAAAAATTAAAAAAAAAGTTGTTTTTTGCTGTTCATACAGTGAAAGTTAATAGGGTCGAAAATAACATTGGACCCCAGGTAAATTTCATTGTATCGACAAAAAATAAATAAAATATCTATTTTTAAATAACTCCTTTTAATATTCATAGAAGTACGCTGGGAGAGTCAATGATGGCAGAATTTTCATTTTTAGTTGAAGTTTTCCTTTAAAACGTAAAAATCATCATTTGTTGATAAAAGCCAAGCTTACTGATTATAATCTGATTAAAAAGTACTCATAATTTGCACAAAACCACTGCCATTCAAATAATAAATAGGTTGTGATTTTTTAATAAAACATCACAAAAAGGTGGAGGATGTGCATCTTTACTGTGTGGTTTGTGGTTTTATATCTCCTCACAGTAAATAACCTTCAGCCAGAGGAAAGATTGCCTGGAGTATTTCCAGGAGTTTTGACTGGAGTCTTACTATATGATGTTTATTTTCAGTTTAATTCAGTATTCAGAATAAATAAATGTTAAATTTTCCAAAACAGAACATTAAAAGAGGAAGCAATCAGTTTGGAATAAAAAAGTGGGGACAGACCTTTGAAAACAGACCCACTGCAAATGCCCTTTAGTTTCTTTGTATTGGTGCTTACACAAAAGATTTTTGAGTTTTATATTGCTGTAACAATACAAACATGAAATGTAGCAACAACAGCTTAATTCACACAGATTTTGAAATATGCGTTGACCAACAAAAAGTGCTGCTTGGTTTGAAAGTGGCTTCTGTATGAGGTGTGCTTCATACCTCACTACATTAATGACTATCGACAATGAACCTTTTTTGCTGTGAAATTTCTCCAAAATGTTGCTAATGTGGCTGCACCTCAGGACAAAACAAAATTGTCCAAATTTTGTTTTTGTGTGTGTTTATGATGCAATACTTTGAAGTATTCCAAGTATTATTTACTTTTGATATTTGTAGGATTTTCTTAAATATTACTAAATAAAACTAAATACCAGTGGCAAATCGTTGTGGGCCACCTGTATCCAGTCCCAACTTTCCTGAGAATTTTTGTATTTTTCCATTGAACATGGAGATCTCTGATACTCATTGATGGTCATCTTATCTTTCCTTCAGCCATTGTGCAAGGGGACACATTAGAAGAGATCTACAACCAGGTTAAGCAGGTCATCGAGGAGCAGTCTGGGCCGTTCATCTGGGTTCCAGTCAAAGAGAAATTGTGAGACGACTGGAGACAAATAAACCTTATTCTTCTTTAAACGGTTTTTTTTTTTCTTCTTTCTTTTTTTTTTTTATACTAACCTGGCCTGCTGCTTGCATTGGCTTTCTGACCCCTGAGTATAGGAAATAAATTTTCTTTGGACGGGCTTGGGGTCATGGTGGCCTCTCTCTCTCTCTCTCTCTCTCTCTCTCTCTCTCTCTCTCTCTCTCTCTCTCGCTCTTTCCACTCCAGCTGCA
>NW_015542377.1:780891-783418 GCF_001515605.1 Sinocyclocheilus anshuiensis
TCTCTCTCTCTCTCTCTCTCTCTCTCTCTCTCTCTCTCTCTCTCTCATGCCTCTCTTTGAAACTGCTGTCTAGAACTCGCATCCCAATGCTTGACCAGCGACTCACTGGACAGATTATACGGTACAGATTCCTTAATGTTTAAGGGAGGTGACTTTCTCGAAGGAAAACCAATGAGATAATACATTATATACATTTTGGTTTGTTCTTTTTCCCATATATGATCAGAAGTTAATGCTTTCATGTCTGTCTCTGAAAAGACTTAAAGCACCACTTTGCACGTTTTTGCATTAAGAGCATGTTTTGGATGGTTCTTTTTCAGTTAACATAAGTTCTTACGTTTTTGTCAGACAGATTTGAGCTACGTGAACTGCAGCCACCATATTACTTTTGTTTTCTCTCAGTTATCTTGTAAAATCAAGCAGCCCACTAATTTTAAGCAGCTGATCTGTTTTGTCACAAGTGCACAAAGAGGACAAAAACATTTGGCACAAAAGTTCTTCTTTTTATATGAAATGTCTATTTGTCTTAACAATCTGTGTACATTTTAATCAAGGTGCATATGGGAGTAGCTTTTAGTCGAGGTGAAAAGGAACAGCTTACAATTATCGTTCAAATCCAGGTGATGACATTCTTACTTAAAGAAACAATGCAAATAAGAGAGTATAAATTGTAATGTATATTCAACCCTCAATATACTGCCTATTTTGTTATAATAAAACTCTATATTGAGCTTTAATTGAACTCCACACCTATGGGAATTATTTTCTTTATAGTGTCAAACATACACTCATGAATATGTGTGTATGTATATAAAAGTAAATATAAATAGATATATAAATATGTATTTTCCTTTACTTTTACCACCATCAGCTTTGTTGTAAATGGATTGTTTTATGCAAAAACACAGACACACAGGACACATGGACTGAATGGTGGTGTTCCATTTGCATCTGCTCAAACAGTATGAAATAAAACTCAAGTTGGCAGTTTGTAGTCTTCAGCTCTCTCTCTCCTATATAGTTGTCATATTTACTTTTTCATGTGACGTGCATGATTTCTAAAAGCAATAGTCTTTGACGCATTAAATGTAAGTGAGAAGCGGAGGAGAGGGCTTCTCTTTCTGTTTTCACCTGGGATTGTGAAAATGTCAGAGTTAGCATGAACTGTAAACGTTAGAGGCTAGGAGATTATTGCCTCCATGTATGTGAACTTGTTGACTGCCCATAGCTGAAGAGAGATTTGCTTTGCCACTCTCTAACGCAAGCCTTTAACTATCCACCAGGGGGCGCACTGACAGCATCCACTTTTCATTCTCAAGTTACTCGGATATGATTGTTTTCTAAAAGATTGCTTCTCTAACTTGTCATCATGGCATTCTAACACATTTTTGACTGGATTATGTACATAATCTGCCAACTTGATTCATTCCATTTGTCAAAAAGGAGAACAGTAAATAAAAACTTTTTTCTCATACACAGTGTCTTTGTGTAACTTTTTCCATAGCGAATAAGGTAATATATTTCTAGTTTGACAAAAGTATTAGAGAGCTTTTTTTTTTCTTTTTTTCTGTTTGGTCCATACAGTGTACATTAAGTAATTTCTAATCAAAACGGGTTGGTTACCATTCTTCAGAATATCTTCTTTTGTGTTCCACAGACTTTTCCATCACTTTAAGCAACACACCAGGGGCTGGTTGCATAAACTGCTTAGACTAGTCTTAAAAAGTTAGCCATCTAAGTGGTAACACTTTACATTAAGGTTCCCTTTATAACGGGTTTATAAAGGTGTTAATAAATGACTAATAACTCACTTACAAATGCATTATAAATCATTGATAAGCAGTTATAAATGCATGAGTAAAAGGGTGATTTTAATGCAATATCTGCCAAATAGTGAGCCATTTTTAACTCACATGTTATAAATGCTTAAAGATATTTATTAATACTTATTTCACTCAAAACCAGATTCCTGATTTATTTCATGATGCAGCAAAAATTTATTATTATAGCAAGACTGAAGGGTGTTGTATTTATGGTTTTCTCATTTATATCTCATGACTCGTGTCACTTTTCTTACAATGTTTCTTACCAGAATCTACTCTGTACCTTACCCATGATTCTCTGCAAAAGTCCATGATGCCTATCCACAGCAATGATTAGAAATCGATATATTTTGTTTATCAAGATGAATTATCGTCTTGATTTTTATTTTGGGGGAAAAAATAATAAAAGCACACCCATGACTTGATGAGATATTAATATTGAAAATTTTAATTCCAATATTACCTGTGAACTTTAATGTAATGAGCTATTTATTAATGATTTATAAACGTTAATAACTTGCGAAAGTGAACCTTAATGTCAAGTGAACACCTGTGAACTATTTATTGGTTAGCTATAAAGGTTAGTAACCTGTGAAAGTGAACCTTAATGTAAAGTGAACACCTGTGAACCATTTATTAATGAATTATAAACTTTAGTAACCTGTGAAAGCGAACCTTAAAAGTGAACACCTGTGAACCATTTA
>NW_015542377.1:783482-784488 GCF_001515605.1 Sinocyclocheilus anshuiensis
CATTTATTGATAAGCTATGAACGTTAGTAACCTGTAAAAGTGAACCTTAATGTAAAGTGAACACTTGTGAACCATTTATTGATAAGCTATAAACGTTAGTAACCTGTAAAAGTGAACCTTAATGTAAAGTGAACACTTGTGAACCATTTATTGATAAGCTATAAACGTTAGTAACCTGTAAAAGTGAACCTTAATGTAAAGTGAACACTTGTGAACCATTTATTGATAAGCTATAAACGTTAGTAACCTGTAAAAGTTAACCTTAATGTAAAGTGAACACTTGTGAACCATTTATTAATGAATTATAAACGTTAGTAACTTGTAAAAGTGAACCTTAATGTAAAGTGAACACTTGTGAACCATTTATTGATAAGCTATAAACGCACAACAGAAAGGATCAGAAATTGTATGTCAACATATAATTTACATATTAAATATTACATATTAAATAATTTACATGAATTTTCACAGATTTATAATGTTGTTTCTACATATTATAAGATGTAATATATCATGTATTTATATAATGTCACATACACATTTAGTTTTGTGTTTGTTTGCTTAGTGATTCTTTTTTATATTATTGCATCCTGTTGTATTTTGTTCCTTTCTCCTTTGGTCTATTATATTCCTACAGTATTGAGTAGTAGAGTTTTTGTATTTGGTTGTCTAAATTCGTTTTTATGTGAATGGTTTGTTGTCCTACAGCATCTGAATCCTGCTTCCTCACTGCCCTTCAATACAATCTGTGAGCAATATGGTTTAAAAAAATAAAAATAAAAATTAGAAGTAGCTACTACTACTAATAAAAATAATTTTCATTACATATAATGCATTTTTATTATATTCTTTCAGGATCACATCACCAAAGCCCGTGTGTCTGTAGTTGCTTGTGTGTCACCAAAGCCTGTGAATGGCGCTAGCGAGCATCCGATGTAAAGTCACGTTTTCAAAGAAGAAGAAGAAGAAATCACGCTGTTAGGATTGTTCCAACGTGACCTGAGGT
>NW_015542377.1:784613-800952 GCF_001515605.1 Sinocyclocheilus anshuiensis
GAAAACATCCCTGACTCGTCGGCAGCTTGGGCATCTACAAACCGTTGCACAGTGATAAAAACAGATCTCGGGGTATTATCTTTAACATGTAAGACTGAACAGTTGTTTCTGTATGTTTTTGGTCATTTTTAGATTTATGTTAACAGCTTAATTAGCCACCAGTGTCAGACTATTAATAGCTAGCGATATATCTAGTAAGCTGTGAAAGCTGAGACTTTATATGAAATCAAAGTTTAAATGAATTCTTAAGTTTTAACTTTTATATTGTAGTTTATATCATAAAGTAAATTGTGTTATGAGCACAATATGTACAGTGAGCACTAGTGTTGTCAAAAGACCCGGTATTTCGGTACCAAGTCGGTACTAGAAAAATTAAAACGTTACGGTACCAGGTTTTTTAAGTACTAAAATGACAGTGACAACCATCCATAACACAAATTCAAAAACACTTTCACAGGTTACTAACGTTTATAGCTTATTAATAAATGGTTCACAGGTGATCACTTGACATTAAGGTTCACTTTTAGATGTTATTATCGTTTATAACTCATTAATAACTGGTTCACAGATGTTCACATTACATTAAGGTTCACTTTCACAGGTTACTAACCTTTATAGCTTATCAATAAATGGTACACCGGTGTTCACTTTACATTAAGGTTAACTTTTACAGGTTACTAATGTTTATAGCTCATTAATAAATGGTTCACAGGTGATCACTTTACATTAAGGTTTGCTTTCACATGTTACTAACGTTTGTAATTAATTAATAAATGGTTCACATGTAAATAAGTATTAATAAATATATTTGTTAAGCATTTCTAACATGTGAGTTAAAAATGGCTCATTATTTGGCAGGTATTGCATCAAAATCATCCTTTTATTCATGCATTTATAACTGCATATCAATGATTTATAATGCATTTGTAAGCGAGTTATTAGTCATTTATTAACACCTTTATAAACCCTTTATAACGTGATACCATCTAAGTTGTTTTCTTCTAGACTGGTCATACTGTTTCAAGTCAGTTTTAATCAGAAAAGTGAGACTGATTATCTCTTGGCTAACTGCTAGTTGGTCAAATTAGTTCTTAAGACACAATCTTAACATAGTGTCTATGTTTATGCAACTGGCCCCAGAAGAGCTGGAGAAAACACTGCCACCATAAAGTGCGCTGTATTGTATAATTGTGCTGTATTTGTCTTTGTTTAACATGTTTGCATCCTGTTGTAAAATAACATTAAATCACAGTCACAATTCACTATGGCCATAACACCTCTAGGCAGGAGCTAACAGATGTTTGTGTAATGGTGTGACACTTTATTATGACAGTAAAATTATCATTACAATGGATGCAATAAAGTCGTAAGTCAGCCAAAATCAAATTATGACTTTTAATACTTAGTCAATAAGTGTCTATCTCTATCGTTTTATTCATATAGCCTGCATAGTTGCTCGAAAACCTATTGTTTGGACAATTTTGGACACTTTAGCGAAAAAACTAAATATACAGAAAATGATGTGTCTAAACACTTTTTGTCTTCGTTTTCTAACCTAATCAAATTAAGTTTGATTGTCATTTGCTCTTTTTTCAAGGTTAAAAGTTATTTTACCTGGGTCCTATGTGACACTGTTCTTGATTCCGAGACTTGTTTCCCCCCCCCCCCTTATGGAAAAAGGTGGAGTTTCCAAAAATGAAAGACCCCTCTGTGTGCACCTTGGACCTCCGCCCGTCTCTTGGACGTGCCATTCCTCAGTCCTCATATCTGGTCACATTATAGTCTATAAATCCTGAATTTGACTGCACGTATCTTTTATGATTAAGATACAATTTAACGTCTAGTTATGTGGAAGTGCTGAGTCGTGTTTTGGACTTCAGACTCAGACAGACTCTCAGATATAAAGCTACAACACACTAACAGCTGCGCACTCTTGAGTCAGAGATGGACACCTGGGCTTTTCTAAGCATTCTGTTAGCCATCACGCATTATGGTAAGAAACATTTTAAGTTAATATGAAGGGGAAAACGTGATTTCTATCTCTGTGTTTAACTATTATAGCTGTAAGAAATGTATGTTTTTAATTATGTAAACAACGGTATGAATCTGAGACTCTTTTGGAGATGTAGGTGGAAGGCTAAAAATAATGGTGATAATATTATAAATAACTTCGTCCAGTATCAGGGCAGAGTACGATAAGATGGTGCACTATTTCTTCTGCGGAGGAGTCCAAATGTAAAGCAATATCTCAGGCCTTCACCAGTGCTGCAATTCGACCAGCGCTACAGTGCGTCCGCGTCTCATCTAAAGCCGAATGCGCTCAAAAACTAACCGTAAGTCTCTGTCTGTCTGTCTCTCTGTCTATCTGTCAAAGTAAGGTTCCCATAATGTGTGCAACATGATAAAATGGAATGTTCCTAACAACAACAAAGTAAAAAAAAAAAGAAAAGTTTTTGAAACATTAAAAAAAAAAATTAAAATCTATCTTATCTATCGTCTACAATATTTTTTTTTACTGTGACGCAAATGTGCATGTGATAAATTAAATTTTACTTGTGGCAGTCCAAATAGTGTTTATTTTATTTTTTTTGAGAAAATCATGGTTGTATTTTAAGAATTTTGTTTTGCTTAAACATTAAAATTCTAAATTGTATCACTTTTATAGAACAAAAAATATTTGTAACTTTATCTGGAAAAAAAATTGTTGTGCTTAACTGTGTTTACATAGTTATAATATTCACGTTGAAATTATTAACAAAAAAAAATGTTTTAATACAGTTATGTTTATGGGGGTTGTAGCATCACAGAAAACTCCAAGGTTCAGATTAAGAAGCTTTTCTGCCACACAGAGAATTAATCAAAAACATACAATGATAATATGTCCCTGCTCAGCGTGCTTTGTAGTCTTTTGTCTGTTCATTTTATTTGCAAAGTACACTGAAATCATTTTCTTTATGTAAAATGTTCAATAATTAAGTTGCAATATTGCTTTTGACAGAAAAAAGAAGTTGAAGCCTTTTCAGCTAGTGCTAACGAAATATACGACATTGGCAAGCAAGCCAGGTTCAAAATTGCAGCTGGAGAATCTGGAGCAGATGGTATGTTCTTCTTTTGGAGCTGTAGATACCAGATTATGCAAGTTGAACCTCTGAACTCTGCCTTTGAAATGAAAAGCAGTGATTAAGGATATAATTAAGTGTCAACAGCAACATTAGATTGATTATTAACGAATGATGGCTGTATCTGTATTTGATTATAAAAAAATACAATAAAAGTTATAAGTAGTGATGTTATGGACTATGCATTGTTTTGTATGGGAATGCAACTAGTCATTAAAAAACAACTCGTCAATAAAGTTTTACAACTGTTCTTCTCTTAACGGCCACAGGGAAAGGAATAACATACTACGGTGTTGCTGTGGTTAAAAGGGCAAATTCAGCCATCAACATCAACAATCTGAAGGGGAAGAAGTCTTGTCACACTGGCAAGCACCGCACAGCTGGCTGGACTGTCCCTCTGGGGTATTTGATTGACAGTGGAATGATGTCAGCCATGGGCTGCAACATCCCTCAAGGTACTCCACTGCTCTTGGTGCAGCACATCTTAAATTGTCAGACTGTCTTTTTCAGATGAAAAAGTATCTTGTGGCTTATCTTGGCTTTTTAGGGGTTGCTGACTTCTTTAACGCCAGCTGTATCCCGGGGGCTAAAGATGACCCTCCGTCCCTGTGTCAGCTGTGTGTGGGAGATAAAACAGGAAAATATAAGTGTGACGAAAGCATTGAAGAGCAGTATTATGCATATAATGGATCATTCAGGTACCATATTTATTAAAAAAATTAAAAGCATACTATACTGAAACATAGCTGGTGCAGTTACAGCTTGGAAAATGAGAAATATTCTCAGTGTGTCACTTAACTGTTGTTTTGGACTTCACAGGTGCTTGGTTGAGAATGCAGGTGATGTCGCCTTTGTGAAGCACACAACTGTAAGCGAGAATACTGATGGTAAATGTGCTATACTCACCTTAATATAATTCATTATATTAATAATAATATAATTAATTAATATAATAGTATAACATAAAGTATAATTAATCTTAATTAAAAATAAACTTAATTAAAATGCTAAAAGCATAACATTAAGATGCAACATGAAATCATATACACATATAAATGTAAATAGATACAGTATATTACCATGGCAGCAGATTATCAGATTAATTTACAAATCAAAAATAATTCCTCAGTTTCTGTTAATAGTATAATATAGTTAATATTATGGTTGGAGCGTCTTTGCACAGGAAGAGTATGTTTGTGATTCAAAGCAAATAAAGTGAAAGAAAGGGTTATAGTTCTGATATGCTAAGAAGTATAGTAATTATACAGGAAGTGGGATAAGTGATAGATTATCATCTGTGTATGAGTTAATAATAAATCTTTTAACTTGGTGTCTCAGGTCAGGGCGAATCATGGGCTCAAGGCTTGCACTCTGAGGACTATCAGCTCCTGTGTCGGGACGGCACCCGCAGTCCAGTCAGAGATTATGAGAAATGCCATCTGGCTCGAGTCCCATCGAGGGGGATTGTTGTCCACACTGACATCAGCAGTTCAGTGGTTTACAACATGTTGCGTGAGGGACTGGTATGATCCTTTAGTAATACTGGAGGAGTTTGACATTTTTGAAATTGTCATTTATTAGGATTATGTAATAGAGTAAATACAAATTGTACATTTTATTTCAATGGGATGGTTTCATTTAAATGTGTTTGTGTGTGTGTTTCTCTTTAGCAAAAGTCTGGGTTCCCCATGTTCTCCTCAGCAGGCTTTGATGGAACAAACTTGTTGTTCAGTGACGCTTCAACCACATTTATCCAAGCTGGAAATGAAAACTACATTGAATGGATGGGCCAATACTATTACATACTGAGAGCTATGGACTGCTCAGAGTCAGGTGTGCATCTTCATCAAACAATCAAAAATTTAAATTTGAAATGCAGCAACGCTATGCATTCTATTTTTATTTCTTTACATTGTGCTCAAAGTCTGTGTTTCTCTGTGATGGGTGTGTGTAGATGTTCCCTCTCAACTACGCTGGTGTGTCCTGTCTCATGGAGAGCAGCAAAAATGTGCAGACATGGCTGTGGCTTTCAAAAGCAAAAATTTAATTCCCGATATTCAGTGTATCTATGGTGCATCTGTGGAGGACTGTATGAAGAAAGTACAAGTATGACAATCAAGAGATATTTAAATACCAAACTCTCTTATTCATACCTGTTCACACCAAAAACGATAACTATAATGATAACTATATCATACACACCATCGCATGATATTCTGTTTATTATAAGCCTGCACTGCTATGTCGTCTGTCAGTTTAAATGCACAAGTTCTTTAGATGGATTCTGGCTGTCGATATTTTTATCATTCTTCATTTGAAAAAAAAAAAAAAATCAATCCGAAAGTGATTCCAACAATATCGTTCATCTAAGCCTTTACACTGTAGTTAAGGTGTGGACTCTGCTATTCTTTTAAATTCAGAACGATTTTTAAAACTATGTCTATCGTTATCATTAGTTATTGTCCTTGATGTGAACAAGCCTTTATACTCATAGTTTCCCTTACTAAAATCTGTAATACATCACAACAGTCAAGTTCCGAGACTAAAAATTCCATTCATTTTCACCATGAAGAAACAGATTTGTATAAACCCAAGGCCGCTGAAAAAGTGGGCAATCACTGTGCTTTATTTGAATGAGACTCTTTTCCTCCAGAACAAGGAAGCTGATGCCATCACTCTTGACGGAGGTTACATCTACACAGCGGGGAAGAGTTTTGGTTTGATACCTGCTGTTGGGGAGAGTTACACAGGTTAGAGCCATACACTGTCCATGTACTTTGACTTAACTAATATGCTTCCATGCATTTTATTTAAAATGATTGAATACATTATTGAAAAAAGTAGACATTTAAAAAGTGAAAGAACATTTTAGAAAAAAGGAAAGCATAACAAAAAGTAAATAAATAAAAACCAAACTAAAAATGATAGAATTTAGAAAAGAAGGCAGAAATATGATTCATTATATTAATACATTTGTATAATTAATACATATTAATTAATTATATTATACATTAATAATTCATAATAAATTTATGAAGTCACTTGAGTATAGTACAAAGTAAACATTCAAAATGTGCTCACTGGGTAACTGTTTTGTGTTTGGGAAAGATTTTCAGCAGCTGTTTTATTCATAAATGATTATTCATTTTCACAAGCCATTGTGATTCTCTGTCTTAGGAGACACTGACGGAAGTATTTATTATGCTGTGGCTGTGCTGAGGAAGAGCAACAGAGACATCCAGAGATTCAGTGACCTCAAGAGCAAGCGCTCCTGTCACACAGGTTATGGAAGGACTGCAGGCTGGAACATTCCCATGGGTCTGCTAATAGAAAGAGGCATCATCAGACCGCAGACATGCCAAGTGGCCCAAGGTAGGACATGTAGTGCACACATACCATTGGGGTCCTAAAATCTAAAACGACACTGAAAAGCTTTCAGCTTTTTACTCAAATTGTTATTTGTAATTTGAATCAGTTATCACAAATGTCCACTATTTCCCACAAAGAAAAAAGGTCACATGCTGAACTGAAAGTAGTATGTTGTTCTGCTATATAAATAGCAAAATCATTGTAATGAGAGTGTGATTCTGCTTTAGCGGCTGGGGAGTTCTTTGAATCAGCCTGTGTACCTGGAGCCAATCAGAAAGGTTTCCCCAGTAACCTGTGTGAGCAGTGCATTGGAGACTCCAGTGGTCAGAACAAGTGTGAAAAAGGAAAGGACCTATACGATGGTTACGATGGAGCCTTCAGGTAATCCACTATACTGCACAAAAGATCTGAAAGATTTGGTGCTAATTTGTGTTTTACCAATTGAGTATTTGCATAGCAACTAAATATTTTAGCATGGTCTGTGTTTATATTTGCAGGTGCCTTGTTGAAGATCATGGTGATGTGGCCTTTGTCAAACATTCCACTGTATTCCAGAACACAGATGGTAAAAAGTTCTCTGTTGGATTAAGCCATTTTTAATAATAATAATAATAAAATACTTTAAACATCTTCTTTATAGAGCTGTTCAGTCATTTGTAATGTTAATTTGTAGGCCAAACCAGAGGGGTAATTTGCCATGGATTCCCTCAGGAATTTTCAATAATAATAATAATAATAATAATAATAATACCAATACTACTACTAATAATAATACATTTTATTTTTATAGCACCTTTTGTTTAAAAAAATGACCTTACAGGTCAGAATATAAAGAAAAAAAACACAAAAAAGTAAATAAATAAAAACCTAACTATAAAATAAGACAATAGCGTAAACAAAAGCATAGAATTATAAAAGAGGAAATATGTTAATAGTTTCTAATAAATTTTGAATTAAACAACAACAACAACAACAACAAGTAATAGTAGTAATAATAGTAATAATAATAATAACAACATTAATAATAATAATAATAATAATAATAATGACTAAGAAACTAAATGTAATAATTAAAAGCTAATTTTAAAAGATGTCATCACATGATCTTTAAAAAAATGTGAATGGTTAGAACTGGTCTATAATTTATATTTCTAATTTTTAGAATAGCAGTTTTTGATTTATGAGTAAAATAAGGTACTGTATGTGATTAACAATACGTGTGAGAGAAAACTAAGAAAAAATGAAAACTACTATTCAAAAAACACAAAAGAAATTCCAGAGAAAACCCATGGCTTGAAAATGCTCATTCTTTTCTGGGTTTAGGACTATAAACTGAAAGGTTCACTTATGCATTTTACATACAGCAAGCAGACCATTACTTTGTGTGTAAAAGTCTCTAGTAGTTCTCTCATGTCAGACTTGTTATTTCCAGGAAACAATACAGATTTTTGGGCGGTACACCTGGATTCCCATGAATTTCAGCTGCTTTGCTCTCAGGAGTCTCGTGCTGAAGTCACTCAGTACACTAAGTGCAACCTGGCCCGTGTCCCTTCTCACGCTGTTATGATAAGACCCGATACCAACCACCACGTCATCTTTGGCCTCCTGGACAAAGCCCAAGTAAATCCAAATGTCATTTTTCAGGGTCATTTGAAAATGGCCTTGTTTTTAGGACTTTTTGGTTTGCATCTTTCAGAATTTCTTTGGAGTTAATGCTGCCTCAGGCTTCAAGATGTTTGACTCCAAACCCTATGAGGGATCCGACCTGATTTTCAAGGACTCAACTATCACTTTAATTGGCGTGGGAGAGAGGAAGACTTATGAGGAGTGGCTTGGCCAGAGCTACCTGGATGCTGTAATAGCCATGGAGTGTTCAGCTTCATCAACAGGTACTGGCAATCTGCATGTAGGCCTGCATATAAATGTGTGTGTGTGTGTGTGTGTGTGTGTGTGTGTGTGTCTTCTCATGTCTCTTTCACTATCTTTAATTCTATTGCTCTCTACTAGTCTCTTGTTTGTTTAGATGTGCAAAAATAATAAATTAAAATAATTTCTTTAAAAAAGTAAAAATCAATAAATAAAACATGAGCACAAACAAATAAAAAAAAATAAGAAAGGAAGGAAGAAATAATGCTAATAATGTGTCATAAAAAAAAAATTATTTGAAAGAATTAAAAAGAAGAGATTCAAAGGATAATCAGAAGGCTGAATCCTGACTGACAGAGGAGGAGTTGGGGATGGAGGAGGGTAATTAGCTATTGAGCAATGCGAAAACTGCTGATAATACTGAGGGACCTTATATATGAATGCTTAGATAGGTGTCGTATTCCTATAGGTAGATGGGGATCAGCTGAGAGTCAGCTGATGCGAGCTTGACTAACGTGACCTGCCAGAACTAACGCTACGCTTGATTTCTCTTACAGTGTTTTCCCCATCCTCACTATTGCTGATGTCCATTATGAGCTTCCTGGTGTCTCTGTTGGCTTTGTAGCGGGTCTGCCAGCCACAGCAGGGGTCCCGGTGACTTCATCCCTTCTTGACTCTGACCTTCATACACATGCTGATATTTCTATTATTTAGATGATTCAAGTTCAAATAAAACGTCTAAATCTAAAACTACAATATGCTTAAGCAATAGCAATGCCTTTTATCTGGGATTGTAATGGTACATAGTACATAGTACGCTTCTAGTACGGCTGATAAGATAAGTGGGTCTAGGATAATTTTGAGGACTGTCTTAAATTAGGAATTGCAAAGAGTTGGCTAAAGTCTTTCTTTAAACCAAGTTTAAACCAACGCTGGTTTATTGTTATGACCATTTGTATTATTTCTACTCTGAAATTGCTGAGGGCAATAGCCATATCAGTGCATATGCTTTGCCTGTTACATATTTATTGCACAATGTTTATTGCAGCTTTTAAAACTGACATTTTATTATGTTATGAACTACTTGAAGGCACATGCCATATCAGGGAATATGCTGTGTCTAGCATTTTCCTCTTTGCTGATTTTTTAACTACTATCATGCCATTGAATGCAGCATGCACTGGAGTTGTACTACTGAAAGGTTCCTTTCCTCTTGTATTCTAACAGATCTGAAAGCAGAAGACATTTTTAGTCTGTTATTAGTTTTTGTTCTTACGTGCTTAAATCAACAACATATTGTTCTCATGCATTTAAAATCCCAAATATTTTTTGGCCAATACAATAAGTAGCCATTGAGATTAAATAAGCTCTTGAATTGTGATAAACTCAGCGATGCTTTCATATCTGGGGAGAAATAGATCATTCCAGTGCTTGTGCAGTCTGTTATGTTGCAACATTGTCCATTACAGACCTTTTGTTTCAGCATTTAGTTAGTGTTGTTGCAATGCAAGTGTTAAATTCCATTTACTAAGCAATGTTCTCAAACTGTGTACTAGCAAGGTGACAATTTGCTTGCCTTTCTTTGTGATAGAAACTTGTTATAAATTCCAAAAATGATACATACAGATCATGTGAGTGAGATGAAAGTACACTGCAAGATAAATAACTTTTGCTCAAAAATCAATTCCGAGCAAATGGGGCTTAACAAGAATCTTTTGTCTAAAACCCACAGTGGAGCTCCAGCAGATGATTTATACATTGTTTAACATAGTATCACTTCCTTGCTTTCTTGCTTTCTGATGTGTTTCTTTGAGAGATTTATTTTTATTTGTTCAGATACCATATCAGTGTATATGTGCTGACACATGATTGTCCTACATTAATACCTGCTTTGTCTTGCAATTTCTTGATGAAATGATTGAGATATAACTAATATTTAGTTGCCAGGCCAGTGCGTCTGCTCAAGTATCACAACACGTATCACTTATTTTAAATAAAGAAGCATCTTAAAATGTGTGTTGCTGTTCATCACTGCTTTGCTGCAGCATAATGACTTAATGATTGGCAGGCAAATGATAAAACATGTTTATTATTTATTACTGACTAAAGAAGATTGAAGATTGAAGAGGTTTTCATTGGTCTGTGTTATTTGAAAATTGTCCAGATGTCCATTTTATTTGAGTCCAGATCTGTTTTTGAGAGTTTTTGAGATGCTTAAGTCCAGTGTCCGCGTTATAATAATTATTATATATATGTAATTTAACATATATTCAAGTGCAGTATGCATAAAGCTTGAACTACTCAAACATATGTTAAAAAGATTTGTTATTTATGTAGTAGTAATAATAATAATAATATTGAAATGACACATTTTTCTTAAATATAATATTTTTACTTTAATATATTAAACAAAAACGTTTTTAAAAGCTACATCTACCCTATTATTATCTTATACAGTGAGTGGTTATATCACGGAGTCTGGCTGCATAACAGCTGTTGTCTGTGTTCACTTATAATGCAGCACCATCTGCTGATCATATTACCATACTGGATTCCACATTTGGCCTTAATGGGTCATTATGTGTACTGTACATCCATAAAGCTTCATAACACAGCATAAGAAAAGGGTAAAAAATTACTTTCTCTTTCTTTCTTTCTTTCTTTCTTTCTTTCTTTCTTTCTTTCTTTCTTTCTTTCTTTCTTTAATATCAAAAATATTGGGAGCTGAAAGTGTAAGTAATGTTTCTTATATGTATCTGTAATTACTTACTATTTATATTTGAATGCCTCACGGTGAAAGCAACTTTCTTTCCTCGGGACTTTTATTTTTAAAAATCGGAGGTCCCTTATTTACTTAACAACACTACAACCTCATTCATGTTCACAGGTGTTTTAGTATCATCATTTCGCATTCATGTCTCGTTTCAAACGAGGGGCACATGTGGACTCTAGAGCGGGATTCAGACAGGAGAAAGAAGACTGTCCTGTCCCGTATGGATTACTGAAAGCTGCTAGAAAGAGCGGGCAACTCAATCTATCCGGGCGCGGTCTAACTGAAGGTAAGAATAGTAATATAAAATAAAAATATATATAATAATATCAAATATTTGTTTTAAAATATGTGTTTTTCAAATATAAAAAACAAAACAAAACAAAAAACTGAAGGTAGTACTAGAAAAACACTATCCGACATCAGTGCACTAACGTTAACTTACATTCACAAAAAATATAGCAACCATAGTTTGTGGCTCCAAAAAAAAAAAAAAACATGAGCAGATATAATATAATTTAAAAAATTCACCACGGTAAACATTTCATGTCATGGAAAAATACATTAAAATGCCAAAGGTTTTGTTTCTGTCCAAAAAGTTTGAATGAGATCTTATCATGACTTGCATACAGTAACAACAGCAGTTGTGTATTGCGGGATGAAATGTTTACCGTGGTGAATTTCTGTACGATTCTACAGTAAGTGTGCTCATCATGTATTTGGGTTCAGTTCCTCAGAGCGTGTGGAGGCTGAACATTGACACACCTCAGGAAGCTCAGCAGAACTTGTCATTTGGAGCTGCAGATCGGTGGTGGGAACGGACAGATCTGACCAAACTTCTGCTGTCTTCCAACAAACTCCAGAGCCTCTCTGAAGACGTCAAACTCCTCCCTTCCCTGGTTGTCCTGGATGTAGGTTTTTGCATATCTCATTTTGTTTGAGAATGTTTTTACAATCTAAACACTGCATGTCAACACTTTTTATTCCATTCCTTAATGAATACATATACATAAATATACACAAGGACATGGATGGCTACTCTCCTGTGGTTAAATCAATGTAACTACTCCTATAAACCACACATTACTTTTTTTGAAAAAAAAAAAAAAATCATAATGCCTTAGTATTTTAATTTCCCATTTTTGAGTGTCTAAATTTGGTCTAGATATATCTGCTTTCTTTGCTGCCTTTTTCCAGATCCATGACAATCAACTAAGCTCACTGCCTGATTCTATTAGAGATCTAGAGCAACGACAGAAGCTCATACTGAGGTACTGATGGAGGCAACACTGTCTACGAAGTGATATCTTTTGAGTGTAAACCTTGTGTCATAATACTCGATCCTCTCTGTAGTCACAATAAACTGACGGAATTGCCTTCGGGTCTTTGGAGACTTACAAACCTGCGATGTCTTCATCTGCAACAGAATCTGATCGAACAGATTCCTCAGGATTCGGGGCAGCTGGTTAATTTAGATGATCTTGTAAGTGACTGAGATCTTGTCTTGACTAGCAACAAACTACAGTATATGGCACATAAACGCTAACTTTCCAACAGCATCATAAAAGCCTAGATCCAGAGATAGTATTAATATCTCTCATTCAACATAGATATGCACTACTTTTCAAAAGTTTTGGGTCAGTAAGATTAAAAAAAAATTGTTTTTGAAAGAAGTCTCTTATGCTCACCAAGGCTGCAATGCATTTATTTGATTTATTTGTAATATATTGTGAAATATTAATACTATTTAAAGTAACTGTTTGATATTTGAATGTTTATAAATGCAGTTTATTCCTGTAATGGCAAAGCTGAATTAATCTAGTCTTCAGTGTCACATGCTTCAGAAATCATTCTAATATGCTGAATTGGACATTTTTATTATTATCAATGTTGAAAACTGTTGCTTTTTCATATTTTTGTGGAAGCAGTGTTACGTATTTTTGGGATTCTTTAATGAATAAAAAGTTCATTTATTTAGAACAATGTTGTAACATTATAAATGTATTTACTGCCACTTTTGATCAATTTAATGCATCCTTGTATAAGTATTAATTTATTTAATTTCTTTGTTTATAAAAAAACGTACTTATCTCAAACTTTTGCACGGTAGTGTATGTCTATGTGAAATAATCAACTGCAGTATGATAATTTGTTAAATCAATGATGTTGCTGTGATACTAAATACTTTAGTATTCCCATTATTTAGTTCTTTCCTACTCTTTTTTTTTTTCCTCTAAAAGGATCTCTCCAACAATCATCTAATGGACATTCCAGAAAGCCTGGCAAACCTGAAAAATCTTGTGACATTGAATTTGTCCTGCAACAAGCTCAAGAGTCTCCCTCCTGCCATCAGTGAAATGAAAAGTATGTTTTGACAGTAGCAGTTTCCATGAGAGTCATGTTTATTGGTTAACCCGTGAACTCATCTTTCTTTTGGTAACCCTCACAGACCTGAGAATGCTGGACTGTTCCCGGAATCAAATAGAGAGCATTCCTCCTGTCCTGGCTCAGATGGAGTCCCTCGAACAGCTTTAATTAAGACACAACAAGTTACGCTTTCTTACCGAACTGCACTGCTGTAAAACACTCAAGGTAAAGCATGTGGAAGAATACTTTGTGATTGTCTTAAGAAAAAGGCTAACACAAGGCTGTTTATATGTATTAAGGAACTCCATTGTGGGAACAACCAGATTGAGGTATTGGAGGCAGACCATTTAAAGCACCTGAGTGCTCTGAGTTTCTTGGAGCTCCAAGATAACAAGGTGAAGAACCTTCCAGAAGAAATAACCCTACTGCAAGGCCTGGAGCGCCTGGATCTTACTAACAATGACATCAGCAGGTGCTGGGCATTTGTTATTGTATGTATACTTTGGAATATATAAAATATAGGACTATGTTCTGGGAACAAAATTATGGACTACCATCCCTTTTTATAACTCGGTATATGTTCAACATATCTTCTGATTTGTTCTACAGAAGAAAGAAAATCATTTCAATAAGTCTCTCTTTTTGGTGAAACAGTCTGCCGTGTGGACTTGGCACGTTACCCAAGCTGAAGTCTTTGGCTTTGGAGGGCAATCCACTGAGGACGATCCGCAGAGACCTCCTGACTGTGAGTGTTCAACATATCACAGCTAGTTTTTGTCTTCATTTTGTTCTTAGTATTCTCAGATACAACACTGGAAAAGTCTGAAATGTATCAGAAAATCTTATAGTACCTCCTTTGCAGAAAGGCACTGGTGAACTCCTAAAATATCTCAGAAGTCGTATACAAGGTACGTCTATGATCATGTAAAGATTTAGTACAGTATTGTTTTTCAGTATGATACGGCCCCCAAGTTTCTCTTTTGTAACATCGTTGTGGGTTTTATCATGTTTGAAATGTAGAACAACCAGATGGAAGCTTGAAAAAAGAGCCAAAAACAGCAATGACCCTCCCAAGCCAAGCTAAAATCAATGTGCATGCCATCAAAACTCTGAAAACAATCATCAGCAGCAACTTTGAGAGCAGGATTTTGTGTATTTAATGGTAAAGCCTTTTAATTAGCGAGAAACATGAGGGATCCATCCCAGATGAGGTGTTTGATGAAGTTGATGATAGTCCTGTGGCAAACGTAAACATCAGCAAAAATCAGCTGACGGCAGTTCCACCCAGGTACGCATATGGCCGTTCCATCTCATTAGAAGCGTTTCTGATTTACTGAACACTTACAATGCCTAGTTAAAATATCCTCTCATTTCCTGCAGAATTTTGGAGTTAAAGGACACCCTAGCAGACATTAATCTTGGGTTTAACAAGCTAACAACCATTCCAGTGGACTTTTCCAAGTTGAAACAGCTGGTACATTTAGATCTCAGGTAATCCTTAACTTAATTTATGTCCTTTTAAGGCTCCGATTAAAAGATTTTATTCTGCTAATTCAGTGGTTCAGAGCTGTTTTTGCCACATCCTCTCAACATTTTACTGCTTTAGCTAGAGTGCTATTTTTAAGATGGCACAGAGGGGAAAAACTACAGTAATTATATAGTGGATGGAAATTTAGCAAAAAAAATTCTCTAAAATTTCTTATTTGAGATATTTTGTGCACTGATAAATGTCACTTAAAAGCAGCATAATGACTTAACTAAGAACTCTGAGGTCACTTAAAAGTGATATATTACCAGAATTTACCATAATGAAGTACACTGAACTAATGCTTTTTTTTTTATAGAAACAATCTACTGATCTCAAAGAAGATGGAAGGCTTAACCAAGATGAGAAGTGTTATTTTGTCTTTTAATAGGTAGTTTTTCCCATTATCACTCTCACCCCACCATGTTAAATGAGTAAATATATTAAACGAGTTTGACTAAATATCACACTTTTAGTGTGTTTTTTTTTGTGGTCTGAATAGTAATTTACATTTCTCTTTAGGTTCAAGTCATTCCCAGGAGTGCTGTACCTCATCTCATCCCTTGAGACCATTTTAATCAGTAACAATCAAGTTGGAGGCATTGATCCAGTCCAAATGAAGACCCTAAATAGGCTGTCTACTCTGGATCTGTCCAATAATGATATAATGCAAGTGCCACCAGAACTTGGCAACTGTACCAGTCTGAAGTAAGCGTGATGTTTCCTTCTGATTCTAGCAAACTGTGGACTCCATATTTTACATGAAAATGAGGCAACGAGAACAAATGTGCAGGCTGTTCAACTGAAAATCTGTCTTTCCAAGTGGAAAAAACTTTGAAAAACTGGGCCCGTTTTCTTAAAGATTCTAAGAATCCCCTCAGAGAGCTCCTAATTTAGCTTAAACATTTCTACGTACGAGTCTTAGCTTAAGAGCAATTCAGGACCAATCTGAGAGCAACTCTAAGCGAGGAAAAGACAAAAATTTTCATGGTAGTGAGGAGGGGCTGACCCCGTTGCTACCTATGACACAGTCTTTTGAAGACTGTGATTGGCTGGTTGTTCAAGAGGGGGAAAAAAAGAGAGTGCTTTAGGGTTTATTATAAGCCTTCACTTTGAAATTACAGGGGCTGACCCCTATGACACAGTCTTTTGAAGACTGTGATTGGCTGGTTGTTCAAGAGGGGGAAAAAAAGGAAAAAAAGAAGGGTTTATTATAAGCCTTCACTTTGAAATTACAGGCATAATTATTCCTATTTTACTCTCTCTCACACACACACACACACACACATTATATACAGTATATATATATATATATATATATAT
>NW_015542377.1:802682-810733 GCF_001515605.1 Sinocyclocheilus anshuiensis
TGCTGTAATTGTGTGATCACTTTGCTTGTAGAAGACTATGACAGACCCAAATCATCACTGCTGCATGTACAGCCACGTTCAAACAGCAGCATTCGAATATGCAGAATACGGTTGTCCGCCCTGTATTTGAGTCCTTAACACGGTTACGTTCACACAATACAGTTATTTACGGGGGTGACAACCGCATTGTATAACCGAACTCACATTTTCAGGACTCACAACCGCATTCTCGGAAAACACGCGCTGTATGAACTGGACAACTAGTTGTAGTACAGTGCGAGAGAGCCGCTCATGTGTGGTTTCACTTTGGGTATAGCGACGGAGAAATGAGCCGTGTGTCATCTGAAGGTTTTAGATCCGGTCACTGTTCTCCACTGGAGCAGTTTCCGTCAGTTTTGTGTTCTGTGCGTGACTCAAATTCAGTGTCATGCGCGAGATGCAGAAAAGGATGCGAGCGCATATACGGGCTTTACTCTCGTTGCACATTCGTAAAGACAGTATTCGAGATGCTACTGTAAGCTGCTGTTTGAACGGGACCTTTGAGACTGTAAGGAAATGCGGTTGTCAATCCTAGAAAACTGAGTGTGAACGTGGCCGTAATACAGGGGTCATCACCAGACTCAGTCCTGGAGGGCTGGTGTCCTGCAGAGTTTAGCTCCAACCCTAATTAAACACCTGAATCAGCTAATCAAGGTCTCACTAGGTATACTTGGAACTTCCAGGCAGGTGTGTTAAGGAAAGTTGGATCTAAGCTCTGCAGGACCCTCCAGGACCAAGTTTGGTGACCCCTGCCGTAATTAATGTAGTGATTACTTTCTGGAGCTATGGCATTTTTAAACTGTGTCCGAGATGTTAGCGTGTCTCTAACTTTTCTTTAATTTTAAGAGGAAACGCCCACATTTCTAAGATTTCTCTTAAAATTGTGTCACTAGGAGCAACTCTTTGCACTAAGAATTTTCATGAATATGGGCCCCGATTACTATTGACATGACAAAGGTCTTTGCAGACTTAGACCTGATAGTTTAGTATGATCTTATGTTTTATCTTATGTCTTTAGGGCTCTAATGCTTGATGGGAATCCTTTCCGTAATCCAAGAGCTGCCATCCTTAGTAAAGGAACAGATGCTGTCCTTGAGTATCTCCGAAGTCATATTCCAGCATAATCTTCACGTTTAATGTAACTTTAACCATTGTTGATAAACGATCAATTCTTGTGCCATAACACTTTGATTATTTGCACTCCGACCGTATAAAAAAACCCCCCACAAAACACAAGAAATCATCTCCTGCCACTTGTTTTAATTCATCTTATCTGCCACTCTGCCCTTAAAAATGACATTGTAACGTCATTACAGTTTTGTAATTTCATCTTTTATAAACAAAACTTTGGCATGCTTTGTAATGAAGTTAAGCCAAAGGCAACTAAATGAACAAAAAAGTTGTTTGTGTTCAAGTTTTAAATGTTATAATTGCTTTTCAGTGTGAATGTTTATATTTTCAATTATCAAAGAACTAGTAATAAATTATGAAAATCAGACTTTTGGTTCTAGCATTTTATCATCTATAAAGGACCACAGAATGACCAGTAGTAACAATAGTGACATTTTTATTATTTGTACAATAAAGATACATTATTCAAAACACCTCTTAGATACTGAAAAAATTCTGTACTCCAAAGCCGAAAATGGCTCCAATATTTGCTGAACAGTATTGGACTTTCTTCTCCTTTATATACAGGTTTGTTATTTTAATTTTGTTAACTAAAATTGATTTTAAATATGTACATATATCATCTGCAAAATGCATTCTAGACACAGAATATATGTCAATTACATATTTGTGGTAATACCGGAAAAAAAAAAAAATTGGAAGGAGTAAACTTGCATGTGCAAATAAATGATATGATAAATTGTCACTAATTCTTTTGAACTAAATAGAATAATTTATTCTAGATATAATTACTTTTTGCACAAAAATGAAACGGCATTCAAGTTCAATAAGTCTTAATACTGCAGAAAGCTTTAAGTACATTCACAATCTATTGGAATAAATAATTTAAATGTCTCCATTCATAGTTATTTACATCAATACAGCAAGTAGACTGAATAGTACCATATATTACCTTTTTATATTCAATAGGTCTTTAAACACATACAAAAATTACAATTTGTATATTCATATACATATGTTTATGACACAAATTCACAATTACTTTAGAAAGAATTGTACATATTTGTTTCTAGTGTTTCCTTTTCTCGCAGTCGAACTCTCTGTCCATACATTGGTTTTGTGTTCTTTATAAAATGTAACAATTTGAGCATAGCTAATTATATCGATATATTAGAAAGCATTATTTGAAAACATGTAGTAAAAATAATCATTATCAAATGTTCTTTCACAATAGTATTTGAACAATTAATTGCATCATCCATAATAATCTTTAATAATCAACAATATTCCTCTGAAGCTAAATGCAGTGGGTGTTGTGTTGGGGTCTTTCAGAGTGCATTTCGGCTCGAAACTCTCCTTCTAAATGCTACATTTTTAGCAACATTTGAAACATGCCCAGGATTTTTGGAGGGATATTATGGCACTGTTTATCACAACGATGATTGATTTAAAAGGGGGAAAAAAAGGCCAAAAGAGATGTAAAACAATGGTTATGTAAAAAGTTTTTCCAAAACACATTGACCCCCTAATAAGCATCCTAATAAAACAAGTTTAAGATTGAAAGCATGCGCTAATCAGTAAAGCTTTAAATGTTTACACTGTATGTAGTCTGTTTTATTATGACAGGAATTCCCCGTTATTCCGTAAAAAAAAAAAAATATATTTAAAAACCTTAAAGCAGCGTAACAACAACAAAGCAACTGGAATTAAGCTTTTTTGCCTTTTTCTTTCACTTAAACTGTATTGTGATATGAAAGTACATTTTTATGTAGAAAACTGTGTTGACAATAAACTGCCAGATGTGTATGAATTTTCCTGGCAACAAACAAAGGAACATGGGAATTAAAAAAAAAAAACATGGAAATGTACATTCACATGACTTAGCGAATGAATAAGACCCACCCTGATCTGGGCTAGGACAAATCCATGACTACCAATAGAGGGTGCTGCAGGAAAGCCACAAAAATGGAAGAAATATTGCTTGGGGAATCTTTTCTGTCATTTGATTTGTGCAAATACAGAATGTTAGCGTTTATCAAGATTAAAAGGGGACTTTTTCGATTTCCCTAAATTGTTGTTTGCATGAGAAGGATGTCTCTTCTAAACTTTTACAAAAACTCATCGATGTGTTAGAAAATCATCAATGCGTCTTTCATTCACATTCTACACTCTTATCACATTTGAGTCGTAAATGTATATATTTACACAAGGCATTTACAAAGTTGAGGCAGTGTTATGGTGGGTAAATGTCCTTAAAAGCAGATGTGCTTTCATGCTCCAAGATTAAACCGAAAAGCTGCTAGGAAAAATAGGTACAAAATAATACGCCATATAAATAAGCAGGAAAAAAATGCACCCACTTACAGCCACAGGCTGAGATAAAGAAGAATATCAGCAACATCAACGAAAGATTTCAACCAATGTATGTTTGTGTAGAATGTGTAAGCCGTATGTAACATTATTAGATATGTCCTCTAGTGTACATTTGGCACTGGAATTTGCCATTGGTCCAGCAATTGGCAAAATTGTTCCTAGATAAAAAGATGATGTACAAGTTCCTGTGTTCCATCTGGGTGAGAAGTCTTTAAGCTATAAAAATATTTATGTTGTGCTCTCCCTTAAGATTACCAAGTCCACAGTTTTCGGGAAATTCTTCAGAAGAGACACTGCGGTTTCATGCTCCATGTGTAAGAAACTATGTCCGTTGACCTGCAATGCAAGAATGAAGCACATGGTAAACAAAATGAACTGGGAGAGGCGTGGAAGAACGGAGGGAGGGAGGAACAGAGGGAGGGGGGCAGGAACAGGCCTAGCTCAAGGAGGATAAAGAGATATAGACTGTGAGGGAGAGAAAAGAGAGAGATGCACACAGGAGATCATGCTGTAAAAGGAGAGAAGGTGGAAAGAAGCTGGTCTTTAGACACTCTGGATCTGTGGAAAGAGAAGGAGCTGCTTTCTGCAGGCCATTCTAGTGGCGTACACTGACAGCAACACACAAAACCAGACAGCCCAATAACTTTCCAGAAAGCTATTTAGGCACACAGAGGCTGGATTGTAGTTAGGCAGCAATGCCAGGCTTTTTGCTTTGGCAAAATATGGAAGACAGATACTATCTGAATAGCAATTTAGACTTGGGTGTTGTTCGTTTGGCAGTTAATGTGTGTGTGTGTGTTTTTAGGAAATGTTCTACAAGTTTCCTAATTATATTACTTTTTACTGTTCAAAAGATTGCCATCAGTAAGATTTTATATTTTTTCTAAATAATATAAATTTTATTCAGTAAGGATGCATTAAATTGATCAATTTACGTGACAGTAAAAATTTCCAATGTTACAATTTTGTTTTAAATAAATAGTTTTTTGATTAATTAGAGAAAAATGTATCACAGTTTCAACAAAAATATTAAGCAGCGCAACTGTTTTCAACATTGATAATAATAAGTAGTTGGTAACACTTTACAATAGGGTCTCATTTGTTAACATTCGTAAATGCATTAACAAGCTAACATGAACGTGCTGTTTTTACTGTATTTTTAAATCCTACCAAGCCCAAAGTTTTGCATATAGTATATATAGAGAGAGTTATTTTTTGGAAGGGTGAAGGGATACATTCCACTACACTGCAAAAGACCAGATTCAATCTGCATCACAAAGTTAAATGTAAAATAGCAAATTGAGGTAGTTGGTGGTGTTGATTAGTCTGTTTCACTGATTTCCATTCATTTTGTAATATATTATTAATAAAATTCAAATTCAATGTAAAATATATAATTTCATGCCATTTAATTTACTTGCGAGACTTAAGGCTATTAAGACTATAAGGCTTAAAATATTATAACAATTTGTTCTTTTACATCAGACAAGACAATAACACATGTCAAAGTTGGACAAACATAACAACAGAAGTCCATGCTCACTTGTTTGAGACACAAACACACACTCACACATACACACTGGACATTTAATGCCACATGCAAAGCCCTCCACTGGCAGTGTGGCGGAAGATGCATTGCCACAACTTGTGGGACAATGTGATGGAGAACAGTGTTACCTTCAGAATTTTGTCCCCTGGTCGAAGAAGGTTGGAGGCAGGTCCATCAGGCTGTACCCTAGTAACAAAGATACCCTATAAGTCAAAAGTGATATGAGGTTAGGAACCACATGGTGACTATGGTTTAGAATCTTTGCCTTTTAATCTGGATTTAGATTTTCTTTTGTTTTTCTCTCTCTTTTTTTCTCATAAATTCAAAGGCAATCTATAAAATAATTACCTTCATCTATAAAATTATTACCTTTTACAAGTAAATGCAAAGGTTAAACTGAAAAACAAAACATGTAAGATTAATTTATTTTTTATTTTAGAGTATTTGTTAGTGACAGTGTTTTTGTGCTGGTATCAAGGCAGAGATTATAAAGCATACAGATTTAAATTACATGTGGGACCCATCAGTATGCGCCATGTCAACACATATGAAGTCTTATTATTGGCGCCACATATTGAGAGTCCACCAAACTTTACTTAATTTCTTCGGGGCTCACAGGGATTCGACTTGTTAGAAGAACCCCAAAGCGACAATACACAACATAAGCAATCTTTATGCTATGTTGAAAACCTTATGGGGAAAAAAGAACAACACATTTCCATGCAAATTGACAATTTCTATCTAAACACAGTATAATATTAATACACATTCCTAACATAAAGCTACACATGAAATGGAAACAGAATGTCTTTTTTTCCCCCATGTACTTCAGCAACACTTGAGTCACAAAACACTTTTGTTTTAACTATCGCCAAATGTTGCCAAGACATGAAAAGGTTAACAGGTAATGCAGTCAGCTGGTGTGCAAGGTTGTGCATTGCAGTAGCGCAGGTTTCCATGGTAACTACTGAGAGGCACACTTTACTAACTGAAGAGAGATGGCTTTGATTTTGCTCGATATAAAGCATCGCTTTTAAAGCGATTTCTGAGAATGAAATGCTGAAATTAGCATATTACATTATGCTCTGTCCTTTAAAACCGAGAGTGAAATGGTCTTACCATGTCCGAGGGCTTGAAGGGGTTCCCCTGTCCACTGATTCCCCCTGAGATGCTGAAACCAAGGCCAGGGTTCTTCTCGATCCTCACACAGAGCTATTAACGACATAAAACAGAATTTCAGGTTTAAGGCTACGTCTACATTCATCTGGATACATTTGAGAACACATCTCTTTCTCTCCGTTTTTGGTCTTCCAAGTGGATAAATTTGAAAATGCCGTTTTCTTGTTGTAGTGTGGACTGTGAAAATGGAGGTATTCGAAAACAATGATGTTTAGTCATGTGATCCATACTGTACCCATAGATATCTATGGTTATACAAGCATGGTTACAGAATAGTTATTTTTTAACTGCTTTGGCGCAATTTTCACAAGCAGTTGGTACATTTTCAAAACTCTTAGTACTAATATCTCAACAGATCATCAAAAGTGCACTTTTTTCAAACATTTCAGCATATTTTCAATTGTGTTAGTACAATACACACAATCACAAAATATCCTTTTCACTACACAAAATAAGTGTTTCATCTATATAAATGTTTCATTCACAGTAACTGCCTTTCATAAAGCTATTACTATCAAACTTTTCATTAGCATGTCTTCTCATTCATTTTAATTCATGTCTATTATTTCATCTAACTCATCTTAAGGTTAATCAGTGAATCATTTGGTGCATCTATAGATATAGATTCAATAGATATTTAGTTTCTATAGAACGTGATTGTAATTTAGGGATAACCAAATGCACTGAATTATTTTTACACTAAAAGTGATTTATCTAAGATGATAACCACTATTTTGTGCAACCTGGTCTCCTGGCAAAAACGTACCCGGGGGCACATTTTCGCGAGACGCGAAATACGTACCAATAAGTACATATCACTGCAGTTTCCAAAAGAAATGAACAGAGGCAGTAAAACTCCAACACCTTTTATTCCTTTTCACACACAATTACTTGAAGAATATCATGTTATGCAGTGGCGGGCCGTGCATTTTACACCTAGGCCTTCAGTGGCGTCCTACATGAATTAATCCATCTCTTCATACCATCATAATGATGCCACGGCTATAGAAACCATAAATATTACACAGTACGGAAACTTAAACCTGGCTTTATATCGCGCAAATAACATCAGCATACAATGCATCAAGCGATAAAAGAGTCAAAAATTACAATTAACCTACCATACTCTAGTGGTTTTTCATCTTTACGAGTCTTTCACAGAGCCGGTGCCGAGGAGGTGTGTGGTTGTTTTTCGCAGTCATTTAGGACTACTGTTTTTAGATTTACTAAATATAGTAGGCAAATATTTTTTCAAAATGCACTGAAAATCTAAACCTGAGAAACAGTAATAAAAGTTTTACTAAGTTTTAATAAAATTATTTACAGTGATGCTGTTTGCTAGCTAGTATGCTGACCATCCAATCAAAGGACGAGAAAATGCTAACGTTATCGTTAGCCAGCTAGATGGCCCTGGTGCTGCCAACTCGAAATCTGATTGGTTAACGCAACGGTTTCTTTGCCATTGATTTAAGCAAACAGATGCCTGCACTGTTGATTCTGAAGGCCTTAAGGCAGATTTCTTTGACCCTGGCAACACGATTGCTGAAATATGATTGGATAAATTTGAATTCTGAACCGCCGCAATACGTACCTGAAGCAACGTAATAAAAACACAGCAATACGTACCTGAAGCAACGTAATAAAAACACAGCAATACGTACCTGTCCTGATGCAACGTAATAAAAACGTGCCAGGGTTCACGTACTGAACCCATGTTTTAGCGCCACTCAGTGGACATTTCTCTTTGAAACTGCGGCGAAACGTGCAGTAAGGTACGTAA
>NW_015542377.1:810770-815981 GCF_001515605.1 Sinocyclocheilus anshuiensis
TAACCATATTTTGGGGACAAATTGGTACCCAGAAGTAAGCAAAACTTGACAAAATCACCTAAAACCTTCCTTTGAGGACGTCCTCGTTTGTAAAACCGTGTGTTTTGCTATTTGTGAACATACAGCAGGACACAAGGGAGAGGTACTGATCAGAGATTGATCACAGATGTATCAGAAGAAAGGAGACAGATGGTATCAAATACAGCATTTTACATTACATTATGCCATGAGATACTGTATATAGAAGCATTACCATGGCAAAGACTGCACATTACTATAACTCACCCTTCATCTGAAAAGTTCAGCTAGAGTATAGATTCAGTCATATGGCACAGTGAGGACATTTACTGCATTGACAGTAAACTCTGTTCTAGCACAAAACCTTATGGCCACGTCATACCTCCATACACCTTTTGATAAATACTTTTACAAACATTATGGATTTTATTTGAGTTATGCAAGTTAGGTAACGTAAGTGTATTTTCTAACATGACAATTATTGCCTGTATTACTGTAATTATTTCAGAAACAAAGGTGATTTGAAACATGAATCTTGCATTGTTTGCTCTTGAATGAACTGATTGTTAAAAGTACTAAATTGAAAGAAGATCATACTGTTGTGTTTTGGTGATTAATTCAAATGTTCTCAATACATATCACAATGATCTTGTGTTTTGAAACAATGATTATGTGGCATGAAAATATGTGCAACTACAATGAAATCATGAGAACAGGTTTTGAAAGAATGACTAGTGGTGTAACAAATGTGATCAGTTTAAAGTTTTGTACTAAGAGTTTTGAAAATGTACACCTTACTTGTGAAAATAGTACCAAACCAATTAAAAAAAACTGTAAAAAGAGTAATTGCAAAGTTTTATCTACTTTTGTTTCGCAGTTCTGAGGAACAAGTCAGAATTGCGAGATATGAACTTAAAATAAAAGAGAAGAAAATGGTCCAAAAATGGTCAGAATTGTGAGATAAAAAGTCGCAATTACCCTTTTTATTTTTATTTCATGTCAGAAACAAACACACACACACACACACACACACACACACACAAAATAGCACTGTGAGATATAAACTTAAAATTGTGAGGAAAAAAAGTCTAGTTAGTTAGTTTATATACTGCATCGCAATTCTGATGTTTTTTTTTATTCTCCGAATTGTGAGAAACCAATTCAAATTGTGAAAAGTTGCAATGACCTTTTTTTTGTTTGTTTGTTTTGTTTTTAAGTTAGTGACTGAAATGGGCTTCCATACAATTCAGACATGGAATAGCGATTTTGAGTGCGACATTAACCTTGGATATTTTTCGAATAAAATGATTGAGATCGACAAGATGGCTGGTCATGTACTTGCTCAAATATTGATTTTGGATCATTTTTAACCAAGAAATGTTACGGACTGCAGCTTTAAAGTAGATATAGCCTTAGTTAAAAGGAGTAGAAGATTCAGAGTTCACAACCCTCTGAATATTTGAAGAACAAGGAAACATTGTATTGATATTCCATGATCATGACATGAATCTTGATTGGTCTTGAGTCGCAACTGTCCATTTCTTGGCATTTTATTTCAATTTATTCTGAGAGATGACCTGTACCTGCTCTGGAAAGCCATCCATACTCTTCTGGCCTTTAGTCTGGATGAAGCAGCGGGCGCTCTGAGGCCGGGGGCTGGTGGTGGTGATGGGCATGGGCAGAGGTGACTGGTACTGCTGGATGGACACCTTGTTGATGGCCCCCTCATACTGCTGGTCACGGGCCGTCCGGTGAGGAGGGGTGGCTGAGGTCATCATCATAGTCTGTTGTTGATGGGGATGATTGTGAACACCAGGCTGTGGGCAAACAATAGGCAAACGTTTAATGAAGTAGAGTTCATACAAACGGCAAGTGCCTTCTTATCATTACAGCTACAAAGACATGTATTAGCTACACAGGACCTTATGACATTTTGATTTCCCTATTTGATGTATTAACTTAATTGGACTTTTCTTCACAACACTAAATGTGTCAGCAGAAGCAAAATGTTCCATAATATTGAGTGGCAACCTAAAGACATTCACAGATAGACTGAGGTTGCTAAGGAGACCGAGCGGGAACATGCATTGTGAAATGAATCACGACTGTAGGTAGTAATTAACCCTGGCATTTGAAAAAATTAACATGGCAATAACGATACAACAGAGATGTCTATTGCACAGAGAACAGGTTAAGCCTGTAGAAACTAAAGAGTAAAACATGTCAGGGTTTAATACTTTGAGACATGTGGGTGTCTCTCTAAAAAACGCATTGTGGAAATAATAAAACTATAATGAGATCCAGACAAATGCAATGAATCATTTCAGTTCAGCACAGCTTATTTAAAAAAAAAAAAAAAAAAACATTTGCGGGGACATTTTTTTCCAGGTAGTGATAATTTTACAGGATATATTTTTTTATTTTTGCATTGTGTATATACATGTATACTGTAATTTTGTAAATTTGTAAAAAAAAAAAAAAAAATGTAATTTGAGTTATTTCAGTACTTCAACATACAAAATGGAAATGAAATAATATATATATATTGAATGTATTTATATATATATGTACATGTATATGTATATGTGTGTGGCTGTACATACACATATGTAGTTGTTTTTTGGTGGTTGGCTTAGTGTTATGTCAGAATCATTATTATACTCATACCTTTTGTTCTTTTAAAATTTTGAATTGTTTTTAGCTTTATTTTTTTGTTTTCATTTAAATGTTTAGTTTTGAAATGTTGTTGGCATTTGTCATTTTTATTTAATTTCTTTTATTTTCTTAAATGTGTGTATATATATATATAGTATTTATAGAGTTTTAGCTTTTAGTTTTAATTACTTTTTCTTATTTGTAAGTTGCTTTGGATAAAAGCCCCCTGCTAAATGACTAAAAGTAAAAGTAAAAAAAGTAAAAGTAAAGTAACATATATATATAGTTTGAGATTTTCTTAAGTCTCTTATCCTCACAGAGGCTGCATTTATTATAAAAAATACAGTAAAACAGTAATATTTTGATATTACAATAATATTTTATATTTTTACAGTGTTACTATAGATTATCACATAACTGTTTTCTATTTAATATTCTACAATGTAATTCATTCCTGTGATGGCAAAGCTGGATCAGAAATCATTCTAATTTGCTGATTTAAGAAGCATTTCTTATTGTGTGTTGAAAATGGTTGTGCTCAAGATTTTATAGAAAAGTAAAAAAAATAAATAAATAAAATAAAAAAAACATTTTGTAAAATTATAAATTTATACAATTATAAATCTTTACTGTCACTTTAATGCATCCTTGCTGAATAAAAGTAATTTCTTTTAAAAAAATATTTTACAGACACCAGTTTTATTTATTTATTTCTTTTTACTAGAACAATTTAATTGAACTATGCCAAACTTACACTTCAGTCAATCACAGAATAAATTATGAATCGATTCACTGAAATAAAACGAATGATGTGGTCTTTAGGAAACTTAACGGTCAAATAAAAAAGTATGTTTAAATGTTTTACATTGGTTTAATATTTACAATTATCATGAACATATTCAATTTAGTGCCCAGCCTACTGTATTTACTGCCCAGTTAATGTAACACAGCTAATGTAAAGAACTATTTGTAACACTAATTGATCTTTGACCAATCAGTATGACAAAAAAACCCATCCTGTATCAAAAAATAGAATTAAAAAATTCTCTTTCACACTCATAATCATAATCAATACCTTTTTGATGACATTCATGTTCACTGGTGGCACGTCTCTTCGTCCCAGTGAATATGGGGCCCACTGGCTATTCGGGGAAACCACCTCTTGTCCATTATCTAAAATATTGCTCTGTTGTGAAGGTGTCTGAAAGGATATGGTGCTGTCAGAAAGCAAGCAGAATTCAAAACAGTGCTCTAAAATACATGTTTTAAAGAACCAAGACTGAGAAGGACACTATCAGTTCACTACTGTTATTCACCAGCTTGCCATTCACTTGCTTTCATCAATTAAAGGGCTTTTGGGACTTTTTTAGCGTTGTTTATTTTGTGTCCAATTCATTAAAGTAACAATGATAATTAGATAATGGTGCAACACAATTTTCTTCTTTGAATCTTTTTGTGAAGTAAATTAAATTCCATTGATTCACTCCCATTGAAATTGTTCAATATTTTATTTCAACTACCATTCCCAAATGTCCGTGGCAGCAGCGGAGTTTCTTTCTGCCTTGTAAATGCATTTCAATTCAAAATAGTTTTCATAAAAAATTTTTAAACTTCAGAATTATTAACACTCCAGAGTTAATTATAAACTCAGGACAAACCCTGAGTTGACAGAACATTTATAGCCAGCATTGTGCACCCGCTGAACTTGATCTAAACCAGGTTGGGTGTTTTGTTTTTTTTGGTTTTGTCAACTCTAAACCTACTCTGAGTTTGTTCAACTAACGTCCTGCAACAAGCATATCCCACTGCAATCCAGAGACTTTAAAATGCTGAAACTAATTTGAAACGAATTTACAAAAAGGCATGTTTGCGTTAAAAGAAATTACAAAAACTCATGGCACACAGCTAATTCAGCACCTGGCTGAAATCGATTTGTGCAGTTCACTATCCTCTATTCACTTACAGTATTCACCAATCACCTGTTGGTGAATAAGTGAATGGAGGTTGGTGAACTGTGCACTGGTGTCAATATTTAGTGAATTCACCCGACTGTTTAAAGGGTTAGTTCACCCAAAAATTAAAATTCGGTCATTAAATACTCACCCTCGTGTTGTTCCAAACCCGTAAGACCTTCGTTCATCTTCGGAACACAATTTAAGATAGTTTTGATGAAATCTGAGGGCTCTCTGACCCTCTCATAGACAGCAAGGTAACTACCACATTCAAGATCCAGAAAAGTACCAAGATGATCGACAAAGTAGTCTGTGTGACATCAGTGGTTCAACTGTAAAGTTACGATGGTACGAGAATACTTTTTTTGCGCAAAGAAAACAAAAATAACAACTTTATTCCACATTTTCGTCTCTACTGCGTCACTTGTGGACACGCGTTCACGACAGTATCATGACACAAGTGTGTGGCGTTATTTTATAAAGTCGTTATTTTTATTTGTTTTCTTTGCACAAAAAAGTATTCTTGTAGCTTCGTAACTTTACAGTTGAACCACTGATGTCACACAGACTACTTTGTCGATCATCT
>NW_015542377.1:815997-832097 GCF_001515605.1 Sinocyclocheilus anshuiensis
TGCTGTCTATGGGAGGGTCAGAGAGCCCTCAGATTTCATCAAAAATATCTTAAATTGTGTTCCGAAGATAAATTAAGGTCTTACGGGTTTCGAACAACACGAGGGTGAGCAATTAATGACAACATTTTCATTTTTGGGTGAAATAACCCTTTAAGTATGATTGATTAAATTTGACATTTGGTTGTATTTTATAAAGATCAAGAAGGCCTTTCATAAATGTATCTCTGCTGTTGGTCACAGATAGTTTTGTTTCTGTGAGTTAAAGACAGAGGAAGACTGTAGTGCATAGACCAAACACAAAGACTGAGCACATGCAACAGAAAACACCTATATATGTTTAACATCACAGTGAGAGACAGTGTCTAGCCTGGAACTCAGAACAGGTGGTGTTTGATAAGTGTTAAACTGTGAAATGTGTTAGATGGTCTGCCTTATAGAAAGGCTATTATAGTATACATAAAAAAGAGCCAAAATTATTATATTACCACTGTTTTAGAAGTTAAAGCAGAAGCCACTCAAAAGAGAGAGATCTAAAAAAAGGTCTCCATAGGAGATGTTGTGTTCATATATGTTTTACTTCTTCATGCTGAAACTGGGGCTGAAGTTGCTTCATACTCACATTTGGTAGAGGTAGCCACTGAGTTGTTTGGTTTTCATGCTTTGTGTTATTGTAAAAGTTTATTGTCATGCTTCTGCTGGCATGCGGTGCAGCATAGCCTCCAGAGTACAGCATGCCAAAGTTTACTGTGTTGTGCTTAAGGACAGCGCTCTGATTGCAGGGAAACAACCACATGACATGAGTGAATGGGTGTGGCACACAGAAAGGTCAAAAGGCTGTGGCTGGGGATACACTGGACTGCACATTGCTGTAACAGAGTGAGTAAGCTTGACAAACAGAACAACAACAGTACGTCATTACTGCCCACGTGACACATTAGTGATCCACAGCGGTTACATTTACATAAAATAGCAGCAGTGTGGGACTAATTTCTGTGAACAATGAAGTATGCTGTAGTACTGTATTCCACTTACACAGAAACAAAGGCTCACCACCAATGGTGCATGTACATAACTGGGTAAATCTCAGGAAAGAAATTTCAGGGTTATATTCCACCCCAATAAAAAAAAAAAAAACATATTTTGCTGAAAGAATTTGAAGCCATTTGAGGATTTTTGGTATTGTGACGATTAATTTCAGGTCAATTAATTTTCCTTCATAATTATCATCACCGTAAAAGTGAGAAAAAAATCTCCTTACTTTAATGTGAAAAAAGTCATTATCATAAAGTGAAAAAAATTATAATTATATTATTATAATGTAAAAATAAATTTTGATTAAAATAAATATCGATTTTTTTTTTACTCTCAAATATAATGTTTTTGAGAAAGGGTAGAATTTGATTAAATTTGTATAAAATAATAAAATAAAAAAATGTAAAAAAAAAACACCTAAACCTTAGGCAGAATATAGTTTCCTTTTCTTTTCTTTTCTTTTCTTTTCTTTTCTTTTCTTTTCTTTTCTTTTCTTTTCTTTTCTTTTCTTTTCTTTTCTTTTGATTTTGGGGTGAAATATGTCCCAGACATTTCTTGATGGTTCACATGAGATTCACCTCACTGTTCATGAGTCTATTCACTAAAAAGCCTTAATTTAAGCTTTGTCTGTAATGTGTTATCCAAACATATTATATAAAACATTGAAGGATGTAGTCACTTAATAAGATAGTAAGATATACCTTGTTATAATAAAATCATATTAGTACATAATACAAAACTAAACTGAGAACATTGGTTATTGAGATCTCAACAATTATTAACAAATATATAATGACTTCATAAAGACAGAATAAACGAATGGTTTAAAAGAATTAAAAATTTTAAAAGAATTTATTTCTTGAAAATTCCCGAGAGGTTGTATAAAGTCCAAGCCAACAAACACTTACATAGAAGAACAAAAAGCAAAGCTTGCTTACTCACCCGGTCTAGCCTCTTGGCTTCTATGTGTCTAAGCAGCTGCTGTCTCCAATCTACTGGCATTTTGGAGGTCGGGTCCTCTTGTTTTTGAAGGACAGATCTCATCTTCATGTCTGCTTCAGGGCTCTTTTCAATGCATGTACTAAGATTGTAATCTGAAGGCAATTTCTCCAGCAGTGCAGCCATGGTGGGTCGGGCAGACACTGGCCTTGCCTGAGATGCCCCATATGTCTCTGTGCTGTAGCTCCGTGCAGACAGGGGGCGACGTTGTGTCAGACTCTTGGTGGGGTAACCCATGATTGGCTTTTTGGGTTCTTGATAAGACGAGTAATCTTCGTCATACCTACCATTCCTCTTGTGGAACTGGGTGTCAGTGATGGTAGACAAGCTGTTTTGTTGTTCCAGCATGCTCTGCTGGGGCCTGTTGTAGTGCTCTGCCAGCTGCAGCTCTTGGTTCTCAGCTAATCTTCGGAACAGCGCCATCTCTGTTGAACTTACCAGAGAGTCAGCGCGCCTCAGGAAGCCCGGCCTGGAGCGCTGAGGCTGGACTGAGAGCTGTGGATTGATGGCATCATCGGTGACTGCACTCTGAGCGAAAGAAAACATCTGTTCCACTGGTGGATAGCCTCGGTAGCCTCTCGGGCTCACAAGTTCCTTTGGCAATGTCTTCCCAGGTTGGTTTACATATTCAGGGGCATTGGGGAATGGTGGAGGAACTCTCCTCTCCGTTTTCATAACATCCATGGCTCCTTGTGGGTTGAAGCTTTGGTCAAAATGGTAAACTTTCTTTGGGATGGCAGGCTTCTGTTGCTGAGAGCTTTTCAAACCAAAGCCATCCAGATCATCGTCCAGCATTGGAACAGATTGGCTCCTTGACATGCTCTGTTCTAGAGGTACAGAGAAGTCTGCTCTATCAACACTTCCCTGGTTTTCTATGCTAGAACTGTAGCTGTCCAAGGGGATGCTGTAAACCTTGTATGACCCAGTATCGATTTCATCTATGCTCTGAGATTTCCTAAATTTCGCTTTTACCTCCTTCATCATTGGCGAAAGTCTCTCAGAACTCTTGCTAACAACCAAAGTGCCTATTTTGTTCGGTTCTTTTACACCCTGGACAAGCGAACAAATGTTGGGATGACCTCGTCCCGTCCCTGAGTCCGTAGAGTCCAGAAACCCCCAGGCTCCAGTTGAGGGAAAAGTGCCGCGTAGTTCTCCCATCTCCTGTTCGAAGTCCCTACGATCAGGATTGGGGCTGTTGGCTGGAGTAATTTCCAACTTGGAAGGGAAAGCTGTCCTGTCCTCGAATGGACTGGGAGTCCTCGTCCAGTTCTGCCAGGGGTTAGAGGCTGGAGGCACTTCAGTTTCAGGGGTGGTGCGAACAGTGTGGAAAGTGTGTTGCGACTGATCGAGCTCTAGAGGAACTCCCACAATGCGCTCTTGTCTCATGAGAGGCCGCCGGCCATGTGCCATTGAGGCACTTCGAGGCTTTGAGCCTAGCATGGGGTTTCCAGCACTGCTGCCCGGAGTGTCAAGAGGCGTCTCCTCTGCGACAAAACCCGTGTTATCATAGTGGGGGGTGTTGTTCCAGCTGTCGAAGGTATCGCTGAGTGGCCGCCTCTCACCTCGCTGCTGCAGCATGCTGGAGGGAGGTGTTTCCCTCTGGCTCAGAAGGGGCTTACTTTCAATGGGCTTCGGAAAAGACTGAGCCAGCCTGTTGATGTATTCAGACAAAATATTTTTTGATATTTTATCAGTGCACATAAAAAAGAAATGTGCAAACAAGAATATGGCCATGGACTGATATGACAAGCATATTCAATATCATAAAATTATAACTTAGACATAGGGTCAATGACATGCCACAGTTTCTGAATATATGAATTGATTCAAAAATGCATTAAATACAATTCATAAATGCAATGACTTGAATACACCACTTCTATGATTCTATGATGTTTTTAATTTTGGAATTACATTTTTTTGTTACTGACATAAAGTCAGAATATATATATATATATATATATATATGTGTGTGTGTGTGTGTGTGTATACAGTACACACACATTTTTTTGTTACAAAGTCAGATTTTTTTGCATTTAAAAAAACCCCACCAGGAACCCCTGAAGACCTTCATGTCAAGGTCAATAAGCCTTAATGTCAAAATATTAACTTTACATGCATACTTTACATGCAAAGCATTGCAATCTTAGTAACTGTCTAGTTCCTTGTTCATTCCTTCTTGGGACTCATTCTGCAACATTTGAGTACAGCCCAAATTTATTAGGCTGTCACTACCCCGACAGAACCTCATTGCTCTATATATTTTGCTTTATTTTAGTTGATGTTCACAAAATCTTTTTACTTGATGTCTTCATGTAATCTTGGGGATGAATTGTAAATTAAAATGTAATTTAACTGGGCCTACAACTCTCTTAATAAACCCCATATAGTCTAATTTATGTTTAAATTGAAAAGTCCTAAGAAAATATCGCTATGGTTGACTGAACTGCTATCCTCATCAAATAGATATTCAATGTTTATAGAATTTTGCCCATGTAATACTTCTGCAAGTTTATCAAAACTAATTTCTCAAAGAGCTCTTCTGAAGAACAGGCATTGGAAGGGGTGAAAATTTTTATTTTTTCTGCAGTACTAATATAATAAATCTTTACTGTGAGCAACAGAGAGGGATTTTCAGTTGCAGATGACAGCAAGAGCCATACTGCTGTGCGTGACTTGGAGTGAAAGAGAAATTGTGATGTGAGCAATAGAGACATTTTGAAAGAAACAAATGCCCAGATAAAGCTCACGTAGAATTGTCTTCAATTTTCTTGTTAATTAAAATGGAGAGAAATATGAAATTCAAAATGAAAACCTTCAATCTAATAAAAAAGCAAATACGGGACGCCGCCACAAAGGCACAGATTTGCAACCTATCTTACTACTAAAGTATTAAAAATATAAATGCAAACCTGTTAATAAAACAAAATATGCAACTGATAGGTTAAAACTTGCTTGAATATATTTGGATTATCAGCAGAGATGTTTATTTCAAGATGATTATTGCAAGAATATTACAGCGACACAAAGGCCAATTTTGGGCCACCCAAAAGTCAGTGAGCTGGATATGTAAACTGTTTGATCAACTGTCATGTCATATGAGTGCACAGATGGTCTATTAGTTCATATAAATGAATAGTGGCAGTGATTAAATTCTTGCCAACCTGTTAGTCCAGTGAGTCTGTGATGGCCCCTCTTTCCCAGATGTTTGCAGATTACTGACATTTCCAGGTGGGTTGGAGGAGCCAGATGATCCCTGGGAGGGTGAGTAGTCTGAATAAGTGGCAGATGATCCACTGTTGTTCAAACAATGCATTTTGTCTGGCTCAGACTCATCGGTGGACTCTGAATGCATTAAAAAAAGGTAATAGGTATAAAGGTATACAAGGTAAAATAGTTTATATGCATGAACAACAACAATTTTTGTCTAGAATAAACCCAAATTATTGTGCTTCTCTCAACAACACTGTTTCCCCAGTGCAATTACATAATGCATTTTCATAACAGATCAGTATTCTCAGAAGGATTTGAACTATAGTAATAAACATCAAAAGAGAAAGAGAATTTCTTGAAGAATGGAACTAACGTAAGATTTAGATGAATAATGTCAAAACTTAAACCTATAAAAATCCATTGTGAGTGTTGAAATGGAAGTCGCGACAAGTCTTTTCTTCTGTATTATGATGTACATCTGAGTGAAACATTATCAAAAAAAAAATTAAGGCAAGGACTTGATTTGATCTATTAGTTGTTGATTGGATGGAGACAGGTCTGAATGTGAGCTTGCAGCCAACTGTAAGGAGTTTTAGCAGACTATATAATTCTGGAATACGTCACCACTGAGACCGTTTCACTGAAAGATTGAGTTATGATATTTTTATTAAAAATGATGAGGTCAAAGAATTAATTGTTCTCAATAAGATCAACAACATGCATTTAAAAAAATAGATTTTATGCAGACTTTTACCTATCAGGCTTCTTCGTCTTACTAACCTTTTTTTTCCTTGCCCAGTAACACAACCTTTGGTTTGTACATTGGTGGCTCTACCAAAGTCGGCCTCATGTCAGAAATTCGGATATCATTAGGGGAGCCTCCCATGGAGTCCTGGAAACACAAGTGTCAAATTCGCAGTGAATTAATAATATAAAGAAATGAAGAAACACAAGGGCAGTGGGGTGTGGTTTTCCTGCAATCTTTCATTTAAATACCAAGATCGAGCAACACACATTTTATATACTAAAACTTATAAGGTAAAATCCAATTTAAGGTCACTAATAAATGTAAATCAAAATATATATTTTTTCACATGTCAACATCTATTGAAAACCAATTAACCAATTATATTGAAAACTGTTGCTAAACTAACTGCAAACAGTTTGGCTGTATGAAAATCTGTTTGCCTAATTGCATATTATATAAAACTCTATTAGGCAGGATCTTCTTTTAGTAAAACTAAGCCATTAAGACACACAGAATAAAGTTAAGTTAATGTTAAAAAAGGATCAGTAAGCTAAAACATGAAATACCTCTGCAAAGACACATTAATGCAGCTAGTATTTAGGTTCTGTAAAGCTTTTACAGTATATTGACAGTTTCATGATTCTAAAATGCAAACACGGGCCCAAAATTACCTCGAAGTTAAACAAAGCTGAAGCTGAGAAATATATTAGAAGTAACAGAGTGTGATCTCACACCTCAACATCAAGTTGAGATTCATCATTAGTAATATATACTGTTATGATTCACAGGCCTTGTCCTGGCTTGTCTGCTCAAATCCCCCAGGAGCTTCCAGCTCTCTCACAGCTGTCTATGGCAAAAGTCACACCTCTCAGACCTGACTGTACATCAGCAGGCTGGCTCACACAACCGGCAGCAGAGCAAGAGGGAAGTCATATCAGAAGATTCTCTCAGAACAGCCGCCTCTCCCCTTCTCTGCCTTCTGGTATCTTTTCACTCATCTTGTCTTTTTTCTTCATTGCTCCCTCACAACGGGTCAAAAGAAATGTGATTGTGTGAACTGATGCGGCAGGCTAAAGCTTTCATACTTCTATTAAATTAATTGTGAACAAAATTCAGCATGGGGGCCATTTGATGCATGATTTAATGTTCGAATGAACCAAAGATTTAAGGGAGCCCAATATTTGGAATAAAAGAGCTCTTATACACTACCTTTCAAAAATTGGATTCAGTAAGATTTTAAAATTATTTTTATTCAGAAAAGATACATTGACCAAAAGTGACAGTAAAGGACATTTATAATATTACAAAATATTTATATTTCAAATAAATGCTGTTGTTTTGAATCAAAGAATCCTGAAAAACAGTATCATTTCTTATTATTCTTAATAAGAAGAAATATTTTTCAGCACCAAATCAGCATATTAGAATGATTTCTGAAGGATCATGTGAGACTGAAGATTGAAGTAATGGCTGCTGGAAATTTAGCTGCGCCATCACAGGAAAAATGTGCATTTTAAAATATATTCAAATATATTATTTTATATTAAAATAGTATTTTCTTACTGTATTTTAGATTGAATAAATCTTTAGTGCGTTTGACTGTAAGAGACTCCTTTAAAAAAATTCCCCAACATAACAAAAAAATTGTTGTTTGCTTTTAAAAAACAACAAAATCTATTGAAAGTTTTTGTCACGTTTCCTCTAGAAATAAAGTTTTTTTTTTCACCCAGTCTGTGCTGCTGACTATATCTATAGTGAAAAGCATTGTGAGTAATTATAATTTTGATTTATTAATACTATTTTTTTCTTTTATAATATTTCTAATTTATTGTTTAATGTTTATTAATATATTTTAAATAAGAATACTTCTTTTAAATGTCATAGAGACAGCAATCTCTTGCTGTAATAACAAATGTAAATGACACTTCAAGGTTGGACAGTCTCCCTTTACCCTGGGTTTCGAGATAACTGAGAGACTATGACTAGAACTAGTGGGTCTCAGTTCCATCTAGCCCCCCTGTAATTCCAACACTGACGTTATGCTGGAAACGGATGGACTGGGAGTCACCAGATTTCACCTCTTTTTTTTTTTTTTTTTTTACTTCATTTAACAAATGTTTCACCCGCAATGGGGGTGTCTGAGAAAATGAATTGAATTTGCTTTGAAAGCAGTTGAAATGAGCCACCCCATATGTTCAGCTGATTTTCTGCTGTCTGGTCTCTCAGCCACTTACTATGAGGCAGAAACAGGAAGAGGAAGTAACGGCCAGGCTCGTATTCTCTGGCTGTTGAGGCTTGGGAACGACGCGATGTAAAGAAATCTAAGCAAAACAAACATACATACATATATACAAACAAACAAAAATGGATTCTCATGGTCTAGAAAGAAAAGAATGTGTAAGAAACATGAGGTTTATGGCACTGGTACTCCCAAGGTCCCGATAACCCTGATAATAATAAGAATATTTGTAGCTCCTCAGTTTGGCTGGGGGTCTCTGAGACCATGGGGGAAAGCAGTGTGAGGCCAAGCTGCAATGGACACAATACACCATGCACTTGTATGCTATTCTAAACAAAGTGTTACTGCAAGCATAGAAAAGCCTGGCATCAATGAATGGATTATGAATGTACTGTAGCTGTGTTTGCATAATTCCTTGTGATTTATTATAGTTTACTCAAATCATCTTAGCATTCCTGAATTCAGTTAATATTTTCATATAGGAACCTTAATGGATCCTCAGAGTGTTCTTGATATTTCACGCTGACCTTTATTTTTGTTTACTAAAAGATTTCCATCTGTATTCGGAGCAGTGCTACAGGATATAAAACTGAAGACTGAGCAAGAGTAAAAACACTGCAGGTCTAGATCTCGAGTAAATAAATAATTGTAGGATATTTTAAAGTGAGTTACTAAAAAATGAAGGATACTACAATGTTACTGTGACATTCACTACTAATTGCACCAGCTCTGCTCTAATATTCACAGGCAAAGTGAATATTAGAACTTGGATGTTATCCTGTGTCCTAAACAACACTGCAGCTCTGGTGGTTCGGAAGGGAGGTTGCTGGCTGTGAGAGATGAAACATTTGCACTGATCTTTGTGTATTTTATCTCCGCAGGTTCAACTAACCTTTAACAAACACTCTGAGCACTACTCGACACTCTACACATGCAACCGAACTGACTCAGACACAGATGATGCAAATACCAGGCCTTCAAAAACAAAGAAACTACTGCCTAAATTTCATTACACAGTCTCATCCTTCTCTTTCAAAATTATTGACTTTGTAAATCCCCTATGTGTTTTGTATCTACAATAATTTATCATTATAACTGCTATGAAAGGTTGAAGGGAGCTTAAAATAAGCTGCAATCTCAAGATATTGCTGTGCATAAATATTTTAAAAAGATAAAGGCATCTAGCATTTAAAAGAGAGATAATTAAAAGAGAAAACTCGTCATACTTCCGAGCTCTCAGTCAGATCCTCTTTGTCTTTGCGTTTTGGGATGTCAATGGCTGAGTTGAGGATGATGCCTTGATCAGACATCGGTGGTTTCGAAAAGTCTTTGACCTCTCGCTCTGTCACCTGCAAAAGAATGCCCACTAATCTACAAGTGTCTCATGATTCAATGACAAAATAAACTGTGACTCCAAAGTGATGGATATTTGAGTAATAAGCCACGAGAGGCTGTGCATTACAGTCATAGTTAATTTAACCCTGGATAACCAACATAACACAACTGTTTAATAAATAGTTCTTAATTTTTTATTAAAATATAATAAAGTATGATTTAATGATATTTATAATAATATAATAAAGTAATACAAAATATGTATAATAATATAATACATTAATAAAACATATAATAATATAATAAATTAATATAAAATTATCTCTAAATTTATAAATTATTATTATTATTATTATATGTGTTACAATTATTGTAATAAACATTAAAATGTATAAAAAAAAGACATTGATCTATGAACCCAGGTAGGCATTGTAATAAAATAAGACAAAGAAGCATTACCTCCTTAGGAGCAATGGGCCACTTGGGCTCATACTTGTCTTGGCTGTGGAGATCCATATTGGTCCCAGAAGAACATTTTTCAGTGTTGAGGGTGTGAGTGGTTTTACCAACCAGGTTCTGCACTGACTTCACCATGTTCTTTAGGTCTTCTGGGTAAGGGGTGGGATAGCGCTTCAAATTAATCTCAACCTGCAGATAGAGGGAAGATATGGAAGTTTTTTCCTAACAAAATTACAATGAAAATTCAAATGCCTAAAAGGATCAAATAACAAATCAAATTCTCAAAACAACTGCTCTAGGGCAGGTGCAACGCTTAGGTGCCACGGGATGCGCACTCCATTACGGATTAAAAGAAGGGAATAAAATATAAGGTACGGTGGCAAATAGGTAAATAAGTGTAGAATTGCACTGTTTGCTCTGTTTACTCATGCGCATGAATCGGAGTGTAAACAGTGAGAGATCTTTAGGCAGGTGAAAAGAGTTTGGTAAATGGTGAATATTGTGCTTTTGTGGCTCCCGCTGGTAACAGGACTCGCTGCATTTGGGGTATAAGTAAAGAAATTGTATATTGTATAAGGTGCCAAAACAATAGAAGGAGACCCAGATTGCACTGTATGTTTGTTCACACACATCTATCAGATTGTTCAGGTGGATGCTGCACACTGGTGGTGGATGAGGAGATACCCCCTGACAAATGCAACTATAATATGTGTTTATATTTGGACTATTTTAGATTAGCGGGACGCCAACCGCTGCGGAGTAGGCCAGTACTTGTGTGACTCATCATATACATACACAGAGTGAAGTAGCTCTGGCTTTACAAAAATTGCATATTGTACCTTTAAATTTGGCATGCCTAAAAAGCTTCAGGATCCTCATACCCATGTTTAAAATCCTCAACAGCTTCAAATGTGGCTCGCCCAATCAAAATTCAGAGTCTGATGAGGAGATACCCCCTGACAATGTAAAGCGCTTTGAGTGCCTAGAAAAGTGCTATATAAATGTAATGAATTATTATTATTATTATTCAGTTGTGGCAGGCCTTGGTGGCAGCTCCCCCTGCCACGCAAAGATTTCCCTCACTTGTGCTTGTCGCGTCTCAAAGCTCCGCCCACGCTACTTGATTGACACTTCTCATTTGCATTTGATTTATTATTTGCGATGTCCATTTGAGCATTTGATTCGCCTTTTTCGGTTTCCGTTTAAACATTTGATTTATAATTTGAGTATTTGATTTATCATTTGCAATGTCCGATTGAGCATTTGATTTGCCATTTGCGATGTTTGGTTTGAGCATTCGATTTATAATTTGAGCATCTGATTTACCATTTGCGAGGTCCATTTGAGCATTTGAGCACTGGATTATAGATTTAATTATGACAGGTTTATACTGGGTTGATAATGAAAATTAAATATCAAATACAAATGATTTTTTATTTGATTTTTGATACAGTTCCTGCTTCCCCCGTATTAGGAAATGAAATTGCATTTGACCATTTGATTTCTCATTTGAGAAGCCATTTTGAGAGTTTCATTTATTATTTGAGCATTTGATTTATCATTTTAATTTTATTAGGAAATAACTTCTATAGGAAGAGCATTTAGCCCATATGGCAAAGATATGACCTTTTCTGATGCTTAAAGTTTTTTTTTTTTTTTCATAAATCCCAGCTAACCAAACACAGCAGTGGCCCTGGTTACATCTGATATTAACATCTGTGATCAGATCACCAGAGATGGATGTTAATACCAGGTAAATACAGGGCCAAAAAGGTTCGCATTTTCAATTCTTAAAGGGACCTTCACTTTTCCTGAGTTGTCCTCTTCTTCCTTCTTGTCCTCAAACTCAAATGCCACTGTCATCCTCTGCTGTCTCTGTTCCTCCCAGAGAGTGGGATTAAAGCTGTCACTGTCAGACTGGTAATCTGCAGCATGGAAAACACATGTCCATCCAGTTTAAATCCAGTAAAATCAAAGAAAAGAGAAACGGTTTATTTATTCTTACCCTCATCGTGCCGGGGCTGCTGAGGAAACATGTAGTTGGTCAAGACTCTCTGTTTGGTCTCAGGGTGAGCCTCTGTTTGAAGGGGGATAAGGGCCTTGGACTGAATAACAAAAAGAATTGTTGTAAATACAACTATTCAATGACAGCACTGTGTTAAAGGGGTCATATGATGCGATTTCAAGTTTTCCTTTCTCTTTGGAGTGTTACAAGCTGATTGTGCATAGATAAGATCCCTGAAGTTGCAAAGACTAAAGTCTCAAAACCAAAGAGATATTCTTTATCAAAGTTAATGATCTTTAAAAAAGCATCATATGACCCCTTTAACTGTTCATGCAATGTGGTTAAAAAGTGGTCCAAATACTGTGTAGTTAAGACTTTGTACACAATTTAAAAAGGAGTTCCAGATAACAACCTGATTGTCAGATAACCAGAGTGCAGCAAGATCTTTCAATTTAGTGAAAGTGAAGGGAAGATTCTTTAACCTAAAACGGAACATAAACGATTAGTTCATGAGAATTTAGAAAGGCAAAACATGTATGGCAAAAGTCAAATGAGACTGTTGGAGAGAGTTATTTGGTGTAGTTAAAATGTTATGAAGACCTGTGGTGATTCTGTACACTTACTATACAGGTATACTAGATACTCTTAATGGCTATGCCGCGTTTAGTCTTGGTTAAGTTTAATTACTCTGCTTCCAGATAATCGCAGTCAGAGCATCGAAACTGTCCACACAGCTCATAAAGAGCTTTCTTAATTAACCTGTGGGAACGCCAGGCACTTTTCTGATGTCATGCCCCATTACTGTGCCATTATGGAAAATAATAAACAGCATCCTCACAGCTTTACACAAACCGATTGGGACTGTTCATCAAACCTATAAGATATTTGAAGAGGCACTTTCTAAACTTTAAGCAAATATCATCTAATCTTTTATTCATTAAACAATTTTGCAGATCATGTGTTGGTGTGAATGTTGACAAATGCGTGCACAGGGTGTAAAATGAAAGAAAAACAAAAACACTACAGGAACATCTGGTGTTACCTATTGTCACTTAGATTGAGAACACGTAGCTTTGTCATCTGTCCAATCTCATCAGGCAGAAACTCCAGTTTATTGGAGCGCAAGGACATGACTGTGACATTCTTGCAGTTTCCAATCTGCAGCACAGGACAGGATATGATAGCTCTGGTAAGGTGCAATTTTGTCAGCTTTTTTTTTTTGTTGAATATCAGCATTCTATCTTTCTCTCAGGTAAACTGACTCTTGTATTCTGTCAATACAGCAAGTGAAGGTCAGCAGGACATTACCATGCATTTGGTTTTACAGATTTAGGCTGTCCTGTATTCAGCCACTTGAGTGGATCTCAAAATGTGGTAGCAAAAATATATATATCCTGTATTATTTTATAGTTTATAGTTTAATAAAGTTTTGTGTGTTGCACAACAAACATTGTTACTTTTGGATTCTGGGCAGCCAATATACTACTCTTTGAAAGTTTGGGGTTAGTATTTTAGTATTTTTTTTTTAAAGAAAGTAATACTTTTCTCCCAGCACAGATGCATTACATTGATCAAAAGTGAGTAAAGTCATTTATAATGTTACAAAAGATTTCTATTTCAAATAAATGCTGTTCTTCAGTCATAGAATCCTGAAATAAATATGCCCATATATCATGGGTTCCACAAAAATATTAAGTAGCACAATTTTTTTTCAATGCTGAAAATAATAAGAAATGTTTCTTGAGCACCAAATCAACATATTAGAATGATTTCTGAAGGATCATGTGACACTGGAGTAATAGCTGCTGAAAATTTATCTTCTCATTAAAATTGTAATAATAGTTCACAATATTACTGTTTTTTGTTTTTGTTTTTATTAAATAAATGCAGCCTTCATGAGCATAAGGGACTTCTTTCAAAACCCCCAAACTTCTGAATGGCAGATTAAGTGTTAAACTATTTTTCTATCAATATAAAAGCTATTAAGATATGAAGGTTTTACATATTCATATCAAATCTATAAGACCCCAAAGTTTTAAAGGGTAGCTGAAAAAGTGGCTTTGTTGACAAGTAATTTCTGTGCCCTGTTAAAAAAAAAAATTGTTTTATTGTTGTAGACCAGCTTGAACATACCTAAATGTCCTTAAACTTGTTATTTAAACTGGCAACCAATGTAAACCAACTTTGCTGGTCTAGGATGTATTTTCAGAACAAAGAGAGGTAAATTATATAGAGAACGTGACTTTGATTTCCCTTATTAATTCTGTAGAAAGTGCATAACACTAAAACTCACCTCCCTGGGCAGCTCAGTCAAGAAGTTCTCATCGGCCGCAAATGTCCGAAGACTGTGCAGGTAGCCAACGGTGGGAGGCAGGGATTCCAGTTCATTACAGCTACAGTCAAACTCCTCTAAAAGTGATAAACTGGCAGATGTAAGAGAAAGCACGTGAGGAGTGTGCAGTTATGCAGGGTCGCTTAATCCCTTTTGATAGTTTATTGAAAACACTTCATGAGATGATAAGATAAATGTATACATCATGTGACGTCTCTTTAAAGGTCAGCAGATAAATAAATAATTGCCTCTACCATAGTGAATAACTCTTCTTTAAAAAAGTTTAGAGTGTAGGTTAAATTGCAGGCTTAACCAAAGTCTTAAAGGAATAGTTTGCTTATTTTTTTGCTCACCCTCATGTCATTCCAAGCCCATATGTTTTTCTTTTTGTACACTCATTTTCATATAATGAAAGTGAATGAAGGTACAGGCTGTCAAGCTTCAAAAAAGCATCATAAATGTAGTTCATAATAATCTTTGCACTATTTTCCAAGTCATCTAAAGCCATACGAAAGTTTTGTGTGAGGAACACACCTAAGCTGATTATTTACAGAAAAAATTTGCTCTAAAAGCATATATAGCGCCATCAGCATCAATGATAATTCCAGAGGAAGATAAATAAGTTTTCACAAGTAATCATACACTGTAAGAAAATAAAGAAATAAATAGAAACAGAAAAGATACTGGTAATTTTCTGCTAGGGCATTATCTGTTAAGTAGGGCTGCCCTCGATTAAAGATTTTTCTAGTTGACTAGTAGTCGTTCATTTTTAGCAATTAGTCGACTATTTGCATGTTTATATTAATAAACCATATAATTCATAATAATGAGCCTTTAATTGCCTATAGCCTATCAGTGCTCAAGCGCACACATAAAACTTGCAACAGCACACCGGCAGAAGTAATGATTATGAATGCGTCAGGGAAAAACAGCAAGAAGACTGCCTTAATATTATTCAATGATAAACTAGTGTTTTCTGTATTTTCGGCTGCAGTGATGAAGTCAACGACACTGACTCATCATCTCCACAGAGAATGTGCATGTTTCATACGGATTACATAATCTGAAATTATTTGTTTTCCATTTGAATTGGTTAATTTAAAAGTAGACATTTCACTTTCTATAGCTATATTTTTTATGTCTGTGAAGCAAGCACAGAGCTTCAGCTAATTTTTTTGACATGCTCAAGTTCACAGAGACCTAGATGGCAAAAAGCACACACTTCATTATTTTACAAAAGCACAACATTTTGTTGTTATTGTGAGTGCACACACAAAAAAGTAAACCTTTTACAAATTCGAAAGATGTATTACTCCATATGAGCAAAAATGACAGAGTATTTTAAGTTAAATGCAAATGATCACACTGGCTCCTAGTTAACTGTCATGCAGTGAGCGCGCTACTATTAGCTTCCACACTCCGCACAAACACTTGTAATGCACAACACACTTGTAAACACTCTGCACAGTACACTTGTAAAACCATGTAATGTTGCTAATGTTGTTTTTTTCTGCGACTAAGCGACTAATATAATTTTGATCGACTAAGCCTCTTCTGGTCGACTAACGGTTAGTCGACTATTAGGGGGCAACCCTACTGTTAAAGGGGTCATATGATGCGATTTCAAGTTTTCCTTTCTCTTTGGAGTGTTACTAGCTGTTCGTGCATAGATAAGATCCCTGAAGTTGCAAAGACTAAAGTCTCAAAACCAAAGAGATATTCTTTATCAAAGTTAAGA
>NW_015542377.1:832471-833235 GCF_001515605.1 Sinocyclocheilus anshuiensis
TAAGTTGTATTTACAACACTGTTCCAGAACAGTTCAAACCAAATATTCAGATGTGTGCAACGCTTTTTACGGAGGACTGTTTCCTGAACCTGTGAGAGTAGCCTACAATGCCGGCTGTTCTCACAGCCTGTAAGTATGTTTTCATATTTAAAGGGTGTGGCGAGGGGGCCGTGGTTCAGCGAAGTCTGCAGCGGGAGAGAGGGACGGGAGACGAGCGGCTCCGGAGCTGGATAGACCGGAAGGTTCGGGTGGGGGAAAGTCCAGCTGACCCGGCCCTGCCAGCCCACCTGCCCTTGAACAAACTGAGCCCTCAGGATGATCCGGAGGCCTTCATCGACCTCTTCGCAGACTGGAGAACGTGGTGGGGAGAGAGAGACTGGGACTCATGGCCATCCCTTAGCCGGAGGAGGAGAACTGACTGAACTGAGTTTATGCCCTGGGCAGATTGAGAACGCGCTGGAAGAGCCCCGTTTGTGTTTTGTGGAACTTTAAGTAAAGAAATAAAAGGGCCACGAGTCTCCAAACCGCCTACCCGAGTCACTTCCTTCTTCCCACTACGAACTTTGTTACACTGGTGCCGAAACCCGGGAAGGAAGTGATAACGCCGCCGCCGTCATGTCATCTCCGTCAAGTTCGCTGTTTGCGGAAGTCATCCACTCGCTCGCGGGCCTCCACCAAGAGCACCATCAAGCGCTGCTAGACATGAGGGAGGATCAGGAGCGTCGATTCCGGGCCCTCGTCCAGACGCAGCAGGAGGCCCGCGA
>NW_015542377.1:833816-841797 GCF_001515605.1 Sinocyclocheilus anshuiensis
ACACCTCGCTTTTCAGACCGATGAGCTTTGTAAAAATCAACGCGTTTCAGAAAGGCATAGAGGAGAGACAATAATGTACAGTATGTGGAAAATAATGTGTTTTTTGAACCTTAAGCCGCATAAACAAATTTCATTACACCAAATACACAAAATAATGTTATTTTTTAGCAACATCATATGACCCCTTTAAGTTTACAGACATTCACCCTAAAACCAAACACAATTCAATGCATAATTTAAAATATGTACTTTAACACCTGTGAAAAACCAATACGGAAAATTCCTTCATATTAACACAGTTTCAGAAGACTTGGACTATGCAGTACAGATGATGCTTATGGTGCTACTTTGTCATTTTGGAACTTGACAGGCCCAGTTCCTGTTCATTGGAAAAAAGCGACCAGTACATTCATCAACATTTATACTTTAGTGTTCCACAGAATAATAGAAGATTGGAACAAAATGAAGGTGAGAAAATGATGAAACGTAACCTATTCCTTTAATAAGGAATTCACATTCTAACATCCCATTCAAATGTTTACAATATGCAAACAAAATATCCAGGCTTAAGTACACTGAATTTAAGTAGTGTCAGTATCTATGGCTCATAATTTTAAGATTAGTTTTGTTAATAGAAAATGAGAATTATGAGTTATGTGGAACCATTGTCTCCACGTAAAAAAGGTATGAATTAACAGAAGACATGTTAAAGGGACTGATGATGAATTTACTAAATATGCTATACTGAAATACGATTAGGGTGGTTGTAAAAAGCACTCTTATCTTGCAAAATACTGGGCTCTTAAAGCATACCTTATGTTAGTTTATAACATTTACAATGATCTGGTATATGCCACAGTGTTTATTGAGTCAAACAAGTTTCAGTGCTTTTAGTAATGGACCTCACATTATTCATTTCAAACATTTTTTTCCTTGCAATCTTCCTGTAATTTAGTTAGTTCTTTTTCCTCTTTTTTTGTCTTATTTAAATTTAATCCATTTGAAAGAGGTCGATGTATATTTGTTAAGCTAAGTAAGGTCATTAGTCCAACATTTGTTCTAGCAGACTGGTCCAGCTGGCTTTCCATATGCAGGGCTTTCATTGTGTCTCTTTAAGCGAGATATGGATGCAAAGGTATGCCCTTGCCTAAATAAACATGCTGTGGCAGACGTGTGGGGAATACAAACACTCGCTGGTCTACTTACCCGGTTTTGCCACGTGCACTGAAGTGCCCATTTAAGATGCATGTTTGATTAACACAACACACAGAACCGAGCAATGACAAACCAAGAAGAGAGATGCATGGAGTATAGTATCACAGGAATGAAGTAGTGGTGACAGCTATGACAAATGAAAAAGGCAGTCTGCAAAAAATATGACCTCTTAATTCAAAGATGCTATGAAATATGGTTTATATACACCTTGTCCCTGAATTTCCCATTTGATTTTGCATTAAAAATCCTAAGACTGATTCGCAAGTTTGATTAGCAATTTGTAAAATTAATTTGAGGAAGATTTTATCAGACCAATATAAGGTAATATTTTCAGTCTTAATTAAGTAACTAATTTTAATATATGCTGCGATATAATTATGCCATCAGAAAGGTTACAGGGTTGACAGTTTTTTTTTTGTTTAATTTAATTTTAACTGACATGTTTGATCAATTTAATGCCTCCTTGCTGAATAATAATAATAAAAAAATTATAATACTGACCCCAGACGTTTGAATGGTAGTGTATGAGAGACATAAATGGCACTCATTTTGTAGAATGACCAAAAAAAAAAGATTAAACTATTAATTTAGGTATAGCTAAAAGGTATCAAATATCAATGTACATTTTGGATAAACAATATACTATGATCCAATTATTTCTTTTTAGGATTTTTTATTAATTGTACACTTTAATTCCAGAATCTCATGTTTTTTCCTATTGACTGCACACATTGTTTCCCTCTAATATAGGTAATAAAGATGGAAAGACATTGCTAACATTGCTGAGAGTCACACTGAAGTTGACAGTCAGCACTTTAGCATTTTCTCATGCTGGGGTGAGAACAACTGCCAGAATGACAGCAGAATTGTTATGTCGTGCCCCAGATGGCAATTCAGTGAAAAATCCAATACAGAGAATACAAGCTACAGTGCAATGTCATCGAATGTCATCATAAAAAAACTGTATATAAATAATTACAATGGTTCAAGTCATTAAAGGCTGTACTGACCACCCTAAGCATCAGGCCTATTATATGGCTATAAACCACAACAAAATTCCATAAACTTGAAAAAAAAAAAATTCAATGCATAATTTAAAATATGTACTTTAACACCTGTGAAAAACCAATACGGAAAATTCCTTCATATTAACACAGTTTCAGAAGACTTGGACTATGCAGTACAGATGATGCTTATGGTGCTACTTTGTCATTTTGGAACTTGACAGGCCCAGTTCCTGTTCATTGGAAAAAAGCGACCAGTACATTCATCAACATTTATACTTTAGTGTTCCACAGAATAATAGAAGATTGGAACAAAATGAAGGTGAGAAAATGATGAAACGTAACCTATTCCTTTAATAAGGAATTCACATTCTAACATCCCATTCAAATGTTTACAATATGCAAACAAAATATCCAGGCTTAAGTACACTGAATTTAAGTAGTGTCAGTATCTATGGCTCATAATTTTAAGATTAGTTTTGTTAATAGAAAATGAGAATTATGAGTTATGTGGAACCATTGTCTCCACGTAAAAAAGGTATGAATTAACAGAAGACATGTTAAAGGGACTGATGATGAATTTACTAAATATGCTATACTGAAATACGATTAGGGTGGTTGTAAAAAGCACTCTTATCTTGCAAAATACTGGGCTCTTAAAGCATACCTTATGTTAGTTTATAACATTTACAATGATCTGGTATATGCCACAGTGTTTATTGAGTCAAACAAGTTTCAGTGCTTTTAGTAATGGACCTCACATTATTCATTTCAAACATTTTTTTCCTTGCAATCTTCCTGTAATTTAGTTAGTTCTTTTTCCTCTTTTTTTGTCTTATTTAAATTTAATCCATTTGAAAGAGGTCGATGTATATTTGTTAAGCTAAGTAAGGTCATTAGTCCAACATTTGTTCTAGCAGACTGGTCCAGCTGGCTTTCCATATGCAGGGCTTTCATTGTGTCTCTTTAAGCGAGATATGGATGCAAAGGTATGCCCTTGCCTAAATAAACATGCTGTGGCAGACGTGTGGGGAATACAAACACTCGCTGGTCTACTTACCCGGTTTTGCCACGTGCACTGAAGTGCCCATTTAAGATGCATGTTTGATTAACACAACACACAGAACCGAGCAATGACAAACCAAGAAGAGAGATGCATGGAGTATAGTATCACAGGAATGAAGTAGTGGTGACAGCTATGACAAATGAAAAAGGCAGTCTGCAAAAAATATGACCTCTTAATTCAAAGATGCTATGAAATATGGTTTATATACACCTTGTCCCTGAATTTCCCATTTGATTTTGCATTAAAAATCCTAAGACTGATTCGCAAGTTTGATTAGCAATTTGTAAAATTAATTTGAGGAAGATTTTATCAGACCAATATAAGGTAATATTTTCAGTCTTAATTAAGTAACTAATTTTAATATATGCTGCGATATAATTATGCCATCAGAAAGGTTACAGGGTTGACAGTTTTTTTTTTGTTTAATTTAATTTTAACTGACATGTTTGATCAATTTAATGCCTCCTTGCTGAATAATAATAATAAAAAAATTATAATACTGACCCCAGACGTTTGAATGGTAGTGTATGAGAGACATAAATGGCACTCATTTTGTAGAATGACCAAAAAAAAAAGATTAAACTATTAATTTAGGTATAGCTAAAAGGTATCAAATATCAATGTACATTTTGGATAAACAATATACTATGATCCAATTATTTCTTTTTAGGATTTTTTATTAATTGTACACTTTAATTCCAGAATCTCATGTTTTTTCCTATTGACTGCACACATTGTTTCCCTCTAATATAGGTAATAAAGATGGAAAGACATTGCTAACATTGCTGAGAGTCACACTGAAGTTGACAGTCAGCACTTTAGCATTTTCTCATGCTGGGGTGAGAACAACTGCCAGAATGACAGCAGAATTGTTATGTCGTGCCCCAGATGGCAATTCAGTGAAAAATCCAATACAGAGAATACAAGCTACAGTGCAATGTCATCGAATGTCATCATAAAAAAACTGTATATAAATAATTACAATGGTTCAAGTCATTAAAGGCTGTACTGACCACCCTAAGCATCAGGCCTATTATATGGCTATAAACCACAACAAAATTCCATAAACTTGAAAAAAAAAAAAACCTGTTCATTAGAGGAATGTTCAGGGATTACGATCTAAGACAGTATTTTCTGCCTTTTCATTTTTCTTTTACACAGCTGAATGAGTCGTAAATTAGTTACTAACCTTCCAATGGTGTTAGGCAGTGAGGTGAGCTGGTTGTCATCAACTTTTAATGTTGTCAATTTTTTCAACTTTCCTGTGAAAGATGTTTTAACATTGTAAAGACACAGCATTTCTTATACTGAAAACTAAAAACCCAAATATTTCAACAAAAATAATCAGTGGAACTTCACCTATTGAATCAGGTAACTGTTGCAGCATGTTGGAGGAGAGGAGTAGATCCTCTAAGGACTCACAGCCAGAGATATCTGCATCTAGACTCTCAATCCTGTTCTTGGCCAAGTCGAAATATCGCAGCTGCCTCAGTTTCCCAACAGACTTCAAGGAGATGACAAGGAGATAAATGAAATAAATAATATATTATGCTTTATACAGTACATATATTATAGCCTAGTACTAGAGTACTAAAATGTCATGTTGTCAAATTCCAATAGTTCCCCCAAAGATGTTCTCATCATTAACTCACACTCAAGTTCTTCCAACCGGAATGATATGGGAGTGTGTACATAATGACAAAATGTTTCATAAATGAAAGCTTTAAAAGTATTTTAAATTTATGAAATCTATAACAGGGCTGACATTTAGTACATGCAATAGATGCTAACTCTGGAATTCTAATATATTTTTGAAATTGCTTACCCCTGGTATGGTTTGTAATGAATTGTTGTCCAACCACAGCTCTTTTAAACTATGGATCTGCTCCAGCACATCTGGCTGTAACATTAAAGAGGGTCATAACCAAAAAAAGAACAATATATACAGTTTTGCATCCCAAATGAATAGCAATTTATGAATGTTAACTGAATCATTATGGTAGCTTCAAAACTTTAAAAACATTTTTCTTCTCAAGGTGCATCATACAATATTTCCCTTGGCAAAAAAAGTAAAATTTTTAATGCATTCAACATATTTGAAATAAAGGCTCCAAACTGAAAATTCATATTTTCATGGTCCTGGGGCTTAAAACAACTACTAAACAGAGATACAGTATGTGGTAATAAATGTATTGTGAACTGTCTGCTAAATTCTCAGAGGAGCTTGATTTGCTTTTCTACATCATCGAAGATATTTAAAAAACATTACTGTAAAAAGGAAACATTGGAGCCTATTTTCATTTCGGAAAAACACTTTCGAGTGGGTATCAAATATTAAATCAAACCACTTTGCTGCACATCCATTGAATCATTTAAAGTCAGCACAAACATTATAAGGTGATGAAACCAATAACCAATTCTTATATAATAAAAGCACGATCTTGACAACATTCCAGAGGCTTCAAAAACAAATTATTGTTTTAAATTGAGTTTCAACAGACCCAAATCCCCTATGTGCCGCAGACTCAGTCAGTTCTTAATGGCTGCTCTCTGCTTTTCTCTCCCTTTGAGCCCTAGCGTCTGTCCTCTTATGATCCCCTCAGCAAGGACTTCAATTAAGAAACTATCTGCAGCTCAGGGCACCACACCAGTCAACATCTGCCAACAGCACAGCAAGAGTCAGATATCCTGATAAACGCTTCATGCCACTAGTGCTCTACTCTCAACACTCATTGTTTAGAGAATGTGTGCTGTTAGAGAGAAATATCTGCCTAGAAGTACATGACACCAACAGAGCTATTATAAATTAAACTAATGTTTGTTTTCAGGCTGTGCGCCTTCTATGCCATGATTACCTGACATGATGTAATGCATCCAAAAATGCTTGAGGAAACCAATGAGTAACATTTCTGTTGAGGATTATTGCTTGTTAATGTACTGTTGTTTTTCTCATTAACTATTTGGTACTTTCATGAATAGAGTACAAAATAGGGCCTGAAACTCAGTGAGAGATTCTTAATCTTCAGATGATGTTGATCATCAACCAGAGAAGGGGAAATTAAATATTATATGAGCTTTTTAACCTTCTGTTAATTTACAAGGCTTGCAGTTTGCAACTTGGGACTGTCTTTCTGTGTGATTCTGTCATTTACTAATAAAAATATGCAATTAAAATCAATCAATCAATTAGTCCTGTTACCAATTTTTATTTATTTTTTGATTACGTCATTTACTAATAGGACATGGAATGAAACATTTAATACCAATTTCACACATTATGTAAAATATATAAAGTTTATAATGTTTAGAATTGCTGGACACAGTTGAGAAGGACAACAACTCCAAAATCACCATTATCAGAGATATTTAAAACATCTGACATGAAGCTGAGCTCAAATTAAAAGAGCAATGATGGGGCTGCCAACAGGAAAGGTCAAAAGTTTTTTGAAAAGTCATCCTGAAGTGGGACACGGAGACTGAAAGTCCAGACAGCAGAACCAGAAAGTGTTGATGGGTGTTCTCTTATTACTTGGGGGCTTTGAGCAGTAAAGTACGCTTACTGCAATGCCAAACCATCTGTTCCCTTTGGAAGCATTGATGCGCGCATGCATTTTTTCATCACCCAAGGACAAAGTGCCCTGGATATTCCAAACGTGTGTATGACACTGACACAAAGCTTAAAAGTAATTTCACAACTCTATAAACTCCACCTGTTTGGTACTGGGAAGCTTAAAATAGGGCTGGATGGCATGGCCAAATATATATTTCACTATATATATATATATATATATATATAAATAATACAATATTGATATTTATCATAATATTCATTTCATACCATTAACAGGGAAGGAAATGCATTGCCACATGTTTGATAGACCACAACAATAAATGTAGATATGAAAAAAAATATCTTGGTTGCATGATATTCCTTGCAACAGCAGCAACAACAAAAATAATAATAGTGATAATGTTTTAAAAATGTAATTATTATTACGTTGAGAAGTACAATTTACTATACAATAGTATTATATTTCTGTCATAATTTCCTCAATTCCTTTATGTTGCCAATTTGTCATGAAGACATTTGAGATTCAGTGTGTATTTGATAATAGCTTTTATTATGAAGTGAAGTTTTTTTTTATAAATATTGATTTATCGGAAAACCCTAGCTTAAAATGTTTTTCCAGCCATTATTACAACATGTTTCATGGTCAATGGAATGGACCAGTTTTAAATACAACCAGCAGCTCCTATTCAAACTATCACAGAACAAAGTCAATTACTGGGAAAAAAAAATCTGCTATTAATGGCTACTTTGGAGTTCAACTGCCACAGTTCCTCTGTCCAGTGGTTCTCAACCCGCGGCCTGTCACGAATTCAAATGCGGCCCACTGAACACAATTTAAAAAAAATAACTTTCAGTTTTACAATTCATTTTCGTTTTTACATTAATTTAAAATGTACTAAACAAATATAAGCTATAATGTTTTTGTTATGTAAAATAATTTTGTTTTTAATATATTATTTTCAGACATGAGCAGACCTGTACTCACGTAATTAACGTTACACATTTAACGAACACTTACAAGCGCGCACTTCAATTTAAATAGTCATCAGCAGCCATTAGTTCGGTAAAACTGAGCATCAGAATGGACAATTTTGTTATTAAGGGAGAAAAACGAAATGTGGAAAA
>NW_015542377.1:841893-842185 GCF_001515605.1 Sinocyclocheilus anshuiensis
ATCTCTGGAGAGAACCTCAGATTATTAAATTCGAAAGTGCTTTCCATATTTGGATCAACATAGGCTACATTTGTGAACGCACATTTTCTACAATGTCGCTTGTCTTACAGACTGCAACTTACAATCGCAACTTCATTTTGCTGTTACTCCTTTCGAGTCGGATTTCACAAAATTAGTCAGCTCCCGACAGCATCAGGTGTTTTATTAATGGGGAGTATAATTATTTATTTATTTATTTCAATGAATGTAATCGATTAGATATCATAATATTTAGGCTATAATAGGCTATTAT